>NW_027354828.1:0-2728 GCF_012295235.1 Primulina huaijiensis
ATAATAATAATAACGGTAATTGATTTAAGCTCGAAAATTTTATGTTAAAAATGGTTTTGTAGACGTGGCAATGTCGAACATGTTAGATGGAGAGGCACATTCCAAATCAAGCTCTATGATAAAACTATCCTTTCAAATGGATAAAAAAAATTAAAGAGTAAATTAATTTTTTTAATTTTTTTTTTTAACAAAAAGACAGAAGATATTTTTCTCCAGCAGATTCCCACATTCGTGACAAACAGTTTAATAGAATTCCTACATCTGACCTAGAGAAGTAGTCACCTATTTTTCGAATTAAAAATTATCAAATTTAATTTATACTTTTCAAGAATTAAACAATATCCATATTCTTGCCATCTCAATTTCCCGGAATGTTGGTTTATTTTTTTAATTATTGTGACTTACATTTTATTGGCATGACAGTAAGAAGCTCGGACCAAACCTAACAACCTTATAGCTCCTCGTCATAAAGAATTCAACAACCAGATTTTCGTGCTTGCTCTATCAATAGGAGCGAGGGACTTTAAAAGCATCGGCGGGATATTATATAGTAGCTACGTCTATAATTTCACATATAATGCGAGCAATCTTTATAATAATGAAACATGATAATAATTTCTTTAGTTTAGGAAAAAGAAGAATATAAATTATATCGAGTTTGGCTAAACAGAAACATATCGAAATCGAAACATCGAATTAGGTAATTTTTTCCAGCTCTTATAAGCATGCTTAAGAATTAAGATGTGTGTGTGTGTATATATTGTGTTTTATTTTAATTTTTTATTTTGGAGAAATATAAAATATGAATATACCGATTTTATTACATAAAAGTACTGAAATTTGGTGAACGGATATGATCCTATTTTTACTCGGTCGACCAAATTTGGTACCATTATCAGTGTTTTTAATCTATTACACGACCGTTCCCAATATGACAAAAGGACAGAATAATTTAGGAGGTTGAAAAAATTTACTTACTTAATTAAATTATTTAATTTGTTTCCGAGGGAAATAATAATAATAATAATAATAAACGTAGTAAAATATATCATGTCTATGGAAATTTGTCTAGAACAGAAAAATATTTACATTCAAATTAATATACTTTTTTTTTTCGAATCTTTCATATATTTTTCTTAAAAATAACTACATAAATAATTATTATAATTCGAAATGAAGTAATTTATATCCACTCGACAGAAATTTGAATTATTAGATTAGATGAATTTGCTCCATCGAATGTGGCGCCACTATAAATGTCTCCGAATCTATTACATTACTGTTGTAGAGGCGGCACACCTATGGCACATGAGCGAGCTAGCATGGAAAAATTATTTAGGAGAGATTGAAGGAACTTTGTACCAAGGTTGTTAAATTATTTAATTTCATTTTCGATAACACAAAAATTGTTATTAGATCATTTTATAAATCAATTTTATGATACATATTTATGCCAAAAACATTATCTTTCATAATAAATATAAGTCGAATCAACTCGTTTAATAAATATAGATATGTGAGAAGATTAAACGAAAAATTGAATAAAGCAATGTTTTGTACAAACTCTTGTTGAAATGCTCCAATCATACTCTCTCACATCACTTAAATTTTTATTTTGTCCTTGTCGATGCCTTGTGCTTATGGAAAGACATCTTCAATTTCATATACACCCAAAATTTTCCATAAACATGAATTATCATTAAACCGTTCCACTTTTTTTTCTTCATTTTTCGTTACTTCTACCCCTTAAAAACATCACCTTTTTACCAAATTTACGGCCTTAATTACTTTCAAAGGCGTGATTTGAAAAATATCTTGTATCATTATTTGGTTGAAGAGTACCTTTTTAAATTTCATGCCGACAGCAAGACTTCAATGTTTGATTTATTTTTCAAGATCTTATTCTTTTGAAAAAATATGTGGAAATATCGTGATGTTAACTAACCATAGGCATTTTGAATTTTGTGGGTATTTTTTTATATATTACACGAAAAATATTTATTTAACGACTTAATTAAATAAATGTAGAAAATTGTAAATTATTATAAACACGTGATCTGAATCTAGTATAGCTTATTAAATAAATTTCCAATATTTCGAAAAAAATATAATTCCCATAAAAAAAGTGCACGTGGTTGACAAGCGCTGAGAGGTGCGGGTGTGGGAAGCATGAGATTGATAAATACGAGGTACATGGGGGGTCAGTATTAGAACAGTAAGGGGAGATGGGTGGGCTGTTTCCCGTACAGTGGGATTGGACTTTTGTGGAATCTTTTTCCAATTTTGCCCATTATTCCCATTTCCTTTTCTGAAACCTAGCCCTTTCACCTGACGCCCCTCGTTCTTCCACGAATGCCCTTCCCGTGTTCCAAAACATTTGAAGTTTTAGACCCAATTCTTATAAATTTTGGATTAAGGTTGGTTTTTCCTGAGAAAATCAACAATTAATTGGTTCCATTTCAATAAGGGATATTTTTTTTATATTTTTTTGCATTATTGTTAAATATAATGAGTGTTCAGTTTTCTCCTACCGAAACTTTTTCTCCGATCTATGATTTAAAAAAAATGTTTTTATACTCCATTGACCTGTAATTATTTTTCATATGAAATCCAGTATTAAACATTGAAAATCTGTAACATATAAATTGTAAGGAATTGTGTTGTTCGATAGTTATGGGTAAATAAATCAATCAGTAGTATAGTAAGATTATAAATTTGTGTTTTATCA
>NW_027354829.1:0-2731 GCF_012295235.1 Primulina huaijiensis
TTTTTTTTTAATATTAAGTTCGACTAAATTAATTTTTGTTTATCCCAAATAATTACAAATACAAAATCAGATCAAATATTATGTTGAAAAGACATTCGAATACATCAAAAATTACACATAATGTTATGTCACAAAGATATGCAGAAAATTGTTAGAAATCTACATATCTCAATACTCTTTTAACACAGTCTAACGAACAAATATAGACTACTCCTTCCTATTCGACTCCAGAAGAAAATGGAGCCCAAGCAACGTGGCAAACTACATTTGAAGAATCAGTGCTAAAAAGATTTACCCACAGCATCATTTGGGGCTCCAACCCAAGAACCCCAACCGATCCGCCAAGAAGTTCTTGATCTAATCTTTCATTCAGTATTGATCTAATCTTTCATTCAGTAACTCTTCCCAAAAACCATCGTCCAGTTCTTTATCATAACTCCCTAATTGGGTAAGTTCCCGTTCTTCTTCGTCTCCATCTTCCTGTTCCCATTTTGCCTTACCGAATCCCTGCATCTCCAAAGCAAGTGCCTCCAGTTCAGACACCTGGTAGTATGGAACAGACTGATCACCAAATTCTAATGGTTCCGGCTTGATGGGATTCTTCCCTTTGTTTGTTCGGCTTGATTCACCATGTTCAATCGATCTATGCCTCTTCTTAGAAACAGCTTCTTCAAGTTCTTTTCTCTTCTCCTTAAGCTGGACTAATTGATGAATAAATTCAGGATTCTGCATTGCTATTGCCAAGAAACTCATCATTTGCTGCTGCTTCCTCTCCGTTCCTTGTAGCTTTAACTCAATGTTCTGAAGGTAAGATCTAGTGTTCTGTAGCTGCTGCCTAAGCTTCACAAGTTCCATCATTAACGCACGCTTATCACATCTCAATCGATCAATTTCCACATCTACTCCGAAACTTCCGACTTCTACACATGGTTCAGCTTGATCTTGCTGTGGGGGAAGAGATTGAGAGGGTGCTTTTCTTCTCCTTATGTTTTTCAGAAGATGCTTTTGGGTTCCAAGAAATGCTTCGTTCGCGAATTCCCATTTGTCCGGATCGATCTTTCTAAAGCCCTGCAGGGATCAAGATTCCAGATTTTTTTTAGCAATATTTGAGGAATTCATCCAAATAATACCTTCAAGAATTGATTGTTGGTGTGTTTTTTCACTGAAGAATGAATGGCTTCATAATCTTGTAGAATTTGTCATGTGAATCTTCATCAAGAATCTTTGCATATTCAGAACCTTTAGGAACAGGAACAAAGTGAATGTAAAGAATTAACAGTTGAAAATTCAGTTGTATAAACGTCAAATAACATTGTTTCGATGGCATGATCTCACGAATATTCAAATAGACACCAAATTAACTATCGATGGCATTTGCAAATTCTTATACCTTCACAGTTTATCCAGAGTGATTCAATGCATAGTAAGAAACTCAACATCATTCAAGGAAGGAACTGAGACCTTCGAAACCCAATTGCTCACGTTTAAAGATTTTGATTTATTTTTCTCAAATATTATTACTAAGAGAGATACATATTGAAACATCAGCCCACTCTCTTAATAATTACATAAAACATACATACACATACTATGTATACATGTACATTCACGTGGACAGAGACATACTTACATATACATACAAGTGTGTACGTGCATGCCTTACAAAGACACGATACATATGTCATAAGCGTGTCCTTTCCGTGTACAGAAAACATTGAACCTAGACGTGGCAATGACTGTCTTTTTCTTGCAAGCTAAATATTATATTAATACGGTTTTATATATACATATATTTTTTACACCAAGTTGGCAACTTGCAATAATATCTTGTTCTGTATGAAAGTTCTAGACTTTGAGACGTGCAAGTTGGTAATATTCTGCGCTTTGGGCCCCATATGGTCGAGATGGACACGTAGCTCACACCAAATCCACAATCTGCCACTTGGTTATTTCTTAAATATACATGTCAATTAATTAAGAGAAACGAAAGAAAATCAAAATGAGAAAATACAGAGACCACTGTAAGCAGCAAAATTCAGTAACTTGATTGTAAAAAGGAGAAGATGTAAATTAAAAAATCATCATCTTACAACTTTCCTAGTTGAAAATAAAATATTAATAATTTTTTCCTGAAGAACATTGATGGTAATAAACTACTCAAAATGAATTCCAGTGAAATAATCTCCATCTGTTTATTAAAAAAAAATGAATAAAAAGAGGAACTTACATATGTATTAAGCTGTCTAACAAAGCTGGAGAAATTGTTGTGCTTAAAGTAATTGGGCAGAACACTTGTACAAAACGAGTGAGGATCCCAAACAACGAAGCTTTGACCTCCTCTGCTCCACGAAACTATGTGATTCGTCTTCTGATCATCCACCATATCATATGTCTTCGTCAGGAACGGCGGCGGACCCAGCTCATGCAACCCTTCTATCGCCCGAGGCTGCCCCCGATCACTGTTTGCCTGCTGCCATGGCGGATACTCTTCTTTGCCTGAAAAGCTCGTCGGTTCCATCACATCTAGTATATCGCCTGAATCATGCATATATGAAGGGATTAATTGTTTCTGAAGACCTTTGAGAAATTGGGATTTGTGGGCTGGTACGTTCTATATAAGCTGAAGCTTCTAAAAATAAATTAAAGAATGGAAAGCTCTAGATTTCGAAGTTGGCAGGTGCCTAGAAACTTCTGGACTTTGAGAACCATGCCTCACTTATAATATAATATA
>NW_027354830.1:0-2735 GCF_012295235.1 Primulina huaijiensis
TTTTGAAACACCCATATATAATTAATTACTGTCTCTTTTTGCATTCTTATGTTCCCAAATTTTTAAAATTTCTACAGTACTAGTATCTTATTGTCTATATTTTTATTTTTAATTTGTATCAATATAAGAATAATTAGTTTTCGTTTAATCAGAAATAATATATATTAAAAAAATACTTAGATTGCTATTAAGTAAAAGAAAGACTTGAGGCGAAGACATTTAGTACTGTGTGCACTCGTGTGGCCATTCTTCCAGGTATGCGTGCACCGATGATTAAAGTCAAATCAATTAATAATTCTTTGTCGGCCCAGCTCGTGTGAGCCAATTACATCGAATCTTTTAAGATAGCCTAATCTTATGTAAAAGATACTAAAAAGACTCTTACTAAAACTCTCTCTATAATTTATAATAATTTCATTAAATTAAATCGGATAGAATTACACAAGGTGAAAGAATAACTCAGGACGAGTCATAAAATCAATTTTTTGAGCCAAACAATGCTTTTAAAAAAAATATATCAAAATCAGATATGGTAAAGATATATTAGTTTTTTCTCTTTTTATTATTTTTCTCGTATGAATGACAAAAAATATAGGAAAAAACATGGAGGTGTTGCATGAGGGATTCGTAGGGAAAAATTCCTCATAGAAAAAATATTTGATATACACATTACATACACCATTAAAAAAAAAGGGATTTTCTGTGTAAATATATAGTTTTGAGATAATATTTTTATTCCACGGGGTTTTCAATAATAAAATTTCAAGGATGGTTAGTGCTTTGTCCATTATGTTATTATTATGTCATCAATCCAGCATTTTTATATTATTATTACTAGGAACATTTTGTCCATATTAGATGATGGCTCACTTACCAAGTCATTTTGTAATCTGGGCATAGATAAATAATTTGACCAAAACATTTTACAGATACCTTAGGTAGGCTTGACATATCAACTCAATATATATATATATATATATGTATATATACACACATACATCAAACACCACTCATTTTATCGAGCTTATAGCTATTATGTAATTTATATATTTTAAATTGTATAATAACAATGTTGAAAATGTCTCATCAAAGTATAATTATTTATTTTTCTCCAAGAATCAATATCCCTTTAATTGCATCACATAGTAAAACCAATTACAAAACCAAGAGCTCATTTTTGTAACTCAATTTTTAAAATTGTAACTTTTTTATCGCCTCTTCCTATTTCTTGTAAAAATTTATATAATGCAAAATATATATGATACGTCATGGATGAGCCCACTAGAGTTATGCCCAAATCAGATTTGGGACCTCTGGCCCATCCCAACCAAGGTGGAAGACTCCTCAGTCATCACGAGTCCAAATATTCTCTTATAAATATCAAGTTTAGGTGTCTAATTTATTCATTCAATATATTGTTTTTCAGCAGTATCTTTAGATGATCTCCTTTTATATCCTCAGTTTTTGACTTGAGCGTGGGAGGTACACCCCTTTCTAACGGTCTTCTTCGTGTTTTCAATCTTAGAGTCAATTCGAAGCATGCGCTGAGACTAACATCACTTGCTGGAATCAAAATCTAAATTTCTAATGAATATCAATATATCATTTTCAATATATATACACACACACAATAATTTGTAAAATATCTACATCATACATAGTGGAGAGATGGATACGAGTCATGGGGTGGTGCATTAATTATATATTGATCGGTGTAGATGGGATTGAAGGGGACAATTATTTGGTTTAATTTAATTATTAGCTAGCGTTGTGTGTGGAGGGGTCCCGAGTGTGTTGACCATTGACCCTCTCTAGCTCTTATATATTCTTGTCGTCCATAAAGTTATACTGCCCATGCTCTTCTCTAGCGGCCCGCCGATTTCCCAACGCCCCCTTCCATCGACTAACATACATATATAAAATTTTGACATATTATTCATGAACAACTGATAATTATACTTATCTATTGGACGTGATGAATTATATCAAATTTATACATCATTAGGTGAGTGTACGTTGTGGGCACAGAGTTGAGACACATCTATTACATATAAAATATCGATATGATTCATCACAAATCAATAAGTGAGTATCACTTTAATGATAGGCAACACAACACAATATATATTTTAAAAACGTGAAATATCGAGGCCAAGCATAATAATTTATAAAATAACATAATAAATTGGAAAAATTATAATAAAAATTATATATGTTTGTCTAATTTTAGTCTCTATATTGTGTGAAATTTCAGTTTTAATCATGAATTTTAAATTTTTGCCATTATAGTAGTTTTATGTAGGTATAAAGACAAGGCACGACACAAATCAAAATTAAGTCAGTGTCATTTCAGTTTATTTGACAACACAGAAGATCATAGTTTGATGCAAATATGCCACATATTAAAATGTAGTAAACTTTGCCTATTTTTTTTTTTTGCCGAACCCTAGTTAAATTTCATCATTTTCATTCACTCGTATTTCTTGTCATTCAAAACGAACAAACAAAAAAAAATTTAATCGGATTTGTTGAAGGGAGGTGAAGTGAATGTGCCAAGGTTTTTTTGTAAGCAAAGAATTTCTTTAAATCAATTAAAATCAACATGGAAGTTTAATATGTTGTTAAATTAATTAACTTCTTAAATTATAAAAACCAGTGCATCGACACATGCGTTGCGTGCTTGTACATTATTTTTATAATTTATTTGATTTATATTTAAACGAAGATCAAAATAT
>NW_027354831.1:0-2739 GCF_012295235.1 Primulina huaijiensis
GCATTCGCAGGAACAGCCCTTATCATATATGTGGGATCTATGTACTTGATGGTAATAAGCTCTTTCGGATGGTCCCTGCTCCACCAATTCTTTAACTCGGATTTCAACCAACCACCTACATCCAAGAAAACCGGATTCCCAGATTCATCTTTCTCTTGTACATGAGATTGATCACCAGTTTTAGGTATGACATCCTGTCCAGCACCCTCAGCAACAACCAAAACTGCATGTCCATTATATTTGAGCCTACTTTCGATAAATTCAAGCAGCCCACCTTTTCCTTCCAAGTAAAAATCATTTTCCGGGATCAAGCAGCAGTCAACGTCACGGCTACTTAAGGTTGCGTGAAGGACAATGTGCCCTGTGCTGCGTCCCATTAGCTTGACTAAGCCAATGCCATTTACGGCACTCTCGGCCTCTGTATGAGCTGCATTGATAGCTTGCTGTGCCATCTCCACTGCAGTTTGGAAACCAAAGGATCTATCGATAATGCCAACATCATTGTCAACTGTTTTGGGTAGTCCAGCTACTGCAATGTTTAGCTTCCTTTGCTTGATTTCCTTGCATATTTCGACCATCCCTCGCATAGTGCCATCTCCACCAATAATGTATAGCTGCATATTTGTCTATGTATTATGACGACGACGACTAAAAAAGCCAAATAGAGCCACAACATTTAAAGAAGAGTTGCCAGTTCTAGTTTTAAATGAGATGTTTCTTAGAAAAGCTGGCCAAGGTATAAACCATGGTTCACGAGCATGTTAATGCAGGGGAAGAAGGATGAGGCGAGTAGCAACTCTATCTATATGAGCACAGAGGAAGAGGGAGTTTGGAGCGTTGGGTCACCTCTTCCAACTCTAGACAACTTTCAAGTTCCTTCATGAATTTTCTAAACCAGAGTTTTCATTCAACTTCCATAAATGATTTTGCACATGAAGTTTTAAAAAAAGAACATTATAAATAATAATGTGTTTAATATACATCTTAGATTTTGTAAGTACATGCTAGCATCTAAAGTCTAAACCCTCCACAGGTATAGGGTCATATTTCTTGCATCATGATCCTTGCGCAATATATTGCTACGTATATTCGTAGATCGTGTTGGTTTATCGATATAACATGTAGATCTAGCTCGGGAGTGTGCTTAGCCCGGCCATCTGAGTGCACTACTAGTGTCATGGTCTAATAATATTATGTCTCAAACCCCTCATCATTCCTCAAAATCCAATTCAAATGATGTGGGACGATTGCGTTTCACTTTGTATTTTCCAAGCAATGCTAAAGAGTTGCACCATACACTTAGTGGTGCATCTACTCAGCTCTATATTACCGTGCAACGACTCTCAATTTTTGAAAGAATCCAACAAAAAAAAAGTCATTTTTCTAGAATTCTTCCTAAGCTTAGCAGTGAATTAACTGTTAGAATTAGGCCTATCCAAACCACCCCTGCATTCCAACTGAATTATTTAGAACTCTGTATCTCTTTCTTTTCCCCCATTCATTAGGATGCTTAATTATCTTCCTACATTCTAAATACCAATATACTTGTCCTTACCAACAAAAAGATCACTGGTCTATCGAGGTAAATTCTATACGAACTCCTTGTGTTACCACCGAAGGGCTAAAATCTTTGTCAAAAAATCAATATACTAAATCCACCTTAACTTGATAAAAATATCAACTTTCAAATATAATTTAACACATAAATCTTATCCACCACAAAATAGATGATATGAATAATTTACTATTCAAATCAAGTCTCAACTATTTTATTCGACTGCCCATAAATAAAATACATGAGCTAATGTTTTAATAAATATTTAACACATCTATCATTACAAGCACACAAGCCCAAATTCAATCCTATCATACCCGAAAATTAAATGTAAACTAAATCAATCGACTAAACTTCAAATCGATCGAGCCAAACTCAAATTAAAAAAATTATTATTTTTCGATCTTCATGTAACATATAATTAAAACTGGGGAAAAAACTAAATAGTATTCGATTGTGGTCGATCTGTTTGCATCCTAGATCAAATTAAAACAAAAAATGAGAGATTCACCTGGTTAAAGCCATGGTTTTGAATGGAATTCACTATCTGGTGAAGATCAAACCCACCTCTGGAAGTCTCAAGAACAGTGCCACCCTTCTTGTGCCAACCATGCACTATCTTCGGATTCAACTGAACCGGATCATAGGAATAAAAACCTCGGTACCCGGCCCTTATGCCGTAAATCTCGCGCACACCGTATTGCTCCCACAGCCCCACCACCAGCTCGCGGATCACCGTGTTCATGCCGGGGCACAACCCCCCGCACGTCACAATGGCGGCTCGAACCTGACCCGGATCGAAGTAAATGACCTTCCGAGGCCCGGCCCGGTGGTACGCCAGGTGGGGTTTCGGAGATGAGAACTCTCCGGAGAGATCGTGGAGGATGTGGCGGAGGATGACGTCGGATTTGGTGATGTAGAATTCGGACACGGGGTGGAAGAAGGGGCTCTTGTCTAGTGGGTTGGGAAAGGTTTTGAGACCCGGAAGGTAGTCGGTGAGGTGGGGTAAGCACTGAAGCTTGATGCTCGGGATGGTCAAGTGGCTTCCATCCAGGTGGTTATTGGCGTCGGCGCCGGCGTCACTTGATGCGAAAGCCATACGTGCACAAGAGTTGTTCCGGGAATGGGAAGCTGGAAGATCAACAGTTTTTATTATGCAAACACGTATAATAATCACACGCACA
>NW_027354832.1:0-2743 GCF_012295235.1 Primulina huaijiensis
ATTACAATTTAACATCATTTCGCAAATTATATTTTAAAATACTTATTTTATGCGGTACATAGAAATAACAGCACATTATTAGCAGTCTTAATGATTGAAAAATTTAATACTTCCCATAATGGATTGGATTTAGTGCTCATAATTAGACGAGGACTTGTATAGTCACGAAAGGACATTAAATAATTATTCTATTTATAATACTAAATATTATTATTTATTTATTATTATTATTTTAAATATTATATTATAATACAGAAAATATAACACAGTTTCAAAGTTGGGACAATATTATATTTAGATTTTTTCTTTGTTGTTTGTCGACAGAAGTCAACTACTTGGCAGAGTGGAGATGGTGAAACAATGGGACTAAACTTAAGAATATAAATTTAAAAATGTCACTATTTTCGATTGAGGAAATATTACTAACAATATAATTATTATATTTTGTTATGAATGTGTAAATGATTAATAATAAATGTACGAGTGATATAATTATTGGATTTTAAATAAAAGATACATTTATTTAAATAATTAAATGAACATGGATCTGTGAACACAAAAATTTATTTAAGACGATTTTACGGATGAATTTTGTGTTACAAATATTTTAATTAGATCATTCATAAAAAATTATTAATTTTAATGTGAAACGTATGATTTTGTAAAATATTAAATTGATGTCATGAAATCAAACCAAAATTTCATGTTTTAATATATTATAAATAAAGATAAATCAATATATATAACATAAAAAATATATAGTTTCATAAACACTTTAATCAATAAATAAATATATTGAACAAGTAAATTTTTTTTAAAAAAATTAAATTTAAACTATAATAAATTTAATATTAGGTCAAAAAATTAATGCAATAAAAATGTTTTATAAGAATGTTGTGAAATACTTGACTTTAGGGTTCTAAAAACAAAACCTAAAGAAAAAGAAAGAAAGAAAAATCAGCCACGAGTACCCCGGTACTTTTGCTTTGCAG
This sequence comes from Primulina huaijiensis, assembly GCF_012295235.1. Lineage (NCBI taxonomy): Eukaryota > Viridiplantae > Streptophyta > Magnoliopsida > Lamiales > Gesneriaceae > Primulina > Primulina huaijiensis. The sequence goes on from NW_027354832.1 coordinate 993, forward strand.
ATTCTCTCTCCAATAATCACAGTATTCTCATGCGATGGAGAGGAACCCACCTCATTTTCCACTTCCTGATATACACACAGAAACAAGAAAGGATGAAACAACAATACCATGTTTTCTTTGAATCTTGATTATGGAGAGAGAAGCCTGGCATGGGTCCAACAATGTCACAGCGGTACAGAGATGATATAGCGACAAATATGTACGTTTCTGCTGCGATTTGTGTAGTATGTGGTTGTAGGGGTCTCCCCACCTTCCCTATTCCTTCACAAATCAAGGGTTGTTAATTAATTAATTGTTTGAAAATATTTCTATGTGTGCGTCTGCTTTTCTGAGCGATACAAGTTCTTGCAGAGAAGCTTTTTGCACCAAAAAGTCGTAGAGATTTGCAGTTTATGGTAAATGTGGAGCAGAAGAAGCTCAGCAGTAGGCAGAGGGAAGAAGAATCCGCCGTCCCTTCAGTGGCAGCAATTGCTGGCTTTTGATCTGTATCAGTCTTCCTTGGTTCATTAAGATAAGATTTACTGCTGAAAGAATTGCAGAGACCCCACTTCTTTTTCAAGTGTAAGATAAACGAGGCTTGTTAAATTCTTTTCAAGATTCGGAAAAGATTAGGTTTTTCTTGCAGTGCTTTGATGGAGACGTACGGAGAGGAAATTTTGTGGTGCTTTTTTGTTGTGTGCATTTAATTTTGTGGTTTGTAGAGAGAATCTGCAGTTGTGGCTACTAGCAGGAGGCTGCAGCCTTCGGATTCCGGCGCTTTTGCAGAGTGGGTGGCTTCATCTTCCTCCGCCGTGGGGGACCTCTCGTTGGGCTTCAATGCAGGCCCCGCCTCTGCTGCTGTTGGCTCCAGCGCCATCAATAGCAGCGGTAGTCTGTGGGCATCCACCAACGCCGCCTCAGCCGGGAGATATATCAACAGCGGGATTCCCCCTGAACTCTTCTTCGTTGCGCCTGCCTCGTCGTTTCACAACCAGCACCACCGGGAGGCTGCTGGCGGGGCCACCATCAACTTCGACTCTAACACCCTCACTTCCTCCAACTCCGCTGGTGTTGGGGTTGGAGTGATCCCTCTTCTCGCAGCCACCCCTCGTCTAGCACCACGGACTACCTTCGCAGCTGATGAAACCACGCTACGCACCTCGTGCAACCGCGGCGGCGGCGGGATTCAGCTGTTGCATCAACAACAGGGACATAATCCTTCTTCCCACATGAAGAAACCCATGAATTTTGATCACACGAAGATGCTTCAAAGTGGAAGCAGTTGCGGTGGAAATATCGGAGGGCCTTCTTTATTTGGAGCCACTTCCTGTCAAGACTGTGGAAACCAAGCCAAGAAAGATTGCACCTACCGGAGATGTAGGTCTTGTTGTAAAAGTAGAGGTTACGATTGCACCACGCATGTAAAGAGCACTTGGGTTCCGGCGGTGTGCCGCCGCGAGCGGAAACTCACGGCCACAGCTGGATCTTCGCAGTCTACTTCTGGTGTCAAGAAACCTAGACTCGGCGGCGGTGCTTCTCAAACAACAACCACCGGATCCCCTACCACAAATTCCAACACCTCCCCTCCAAGAAGCTTCGACACCAGTTCTAGCCATCAAGGTACATTTACATTATGCCTCAAGAAATATACTCTTAAATTTCATCACTTTTAGGTTATTTCTAATTTTCATTTTACTTATTGTGATCTTATTATTTACTACATTGATGTATGATATAATCATGAACTCCACCATATATTCTGTGTCATTTAT
>NW_027354833.1:0-2747 GCF_012295235.1 Primulina huaijiensis
ACCAAGCGGTGGTGCATGAACGTTTGACTCATGGAGACGGCGAGCCTCAGTTCCAAAGGAAATCGATCCAAGTATCAGAAGGACGAGGATAAAATATAGGGTTTTTGTTCCTATAACAGCCATTTTAAAAGTAGCTAAGTAGGCAAGAAGGCGAAGGGAGATTGAGAGAATTGGATTTGATTTTGGGAGAAAAATTAGTTGGATTTGAGTTTGATTGGTAACAGAGATTCAGGGAGGAATTTATAGTGTATGGTTATTGACTAGGAAGTTGAAATGGAGGCTAATTGGACCATAATTCAGACCAACGTGAGAATGAAAACATAGAAAATGGGGTTGCACGAACTTGCATGGGAAGTTCTCAATTCTTGAAATGCAAAAATATCTAACAAAAGATTGCAGGTCTTACTTGGATTGCATTCAACTTCTATGCGCATTTTGTTTTGTTTGCTTGTTTGTTTTTTAAAGTAAAGTGATGGTACATATATAGTTGCTGAACTCAACTTCTATTAGATTACTAAAGCTCAAAAACCCTAACACCTTAACAAAGTAAAGATCAAATCCAAATCGTTAGAGAATGGGTCATAAGAATTGGAGAAATATTCGAGAGAAGCTAGAATAATCATTCAAAACACAGTTAAAACGCACAAGTATTGTTCATATACTGAAAAAAAATGTTTGTCCATATAAAATTTGGGTAGTTTTTTAGTTTTGATAAGTGAATGCATGCGTAATGCAATAGGTTTGGATTCAACTTTTTTGACTTTATGAATTTGAATCGATACCAAAGTGGTCGATTTCAACACGTGGTATTATATAGCGACGCCACCAGTCTAAGAAAGCATGTACGTATTAAAATTAGAAGGCAGTCAAATGTATGATTTTTCTAAAAAATATTGAATACTTAATTTTTTTATAATGAGTTATATTCCATATTTTAAAACATATTTAAGCTTTCATATATCACCGGGATAACTTTAACTTAAAGAATGACATATATCATTTCTTGATTTGGTTCGGGTCGTTCTTCCCTTTCTCATTGTCATCTGTTTTTCAAGAGCTAGCAATATTTTACAAAGAGGGATTGGCAATTCGGATATTTCAAAAGTATATATAATGCAAAAATAATTTGAAGTGAGTTTGGTGTATAGAAACGTGGTAGTTGCGGTCCACATATGGAAATGTTATATATATGTAACAAGTTTTGAAAAAGTAAAGAGAACATAAATTGAGACACATGGCGCTGAAGCTGATATTAAAAAGTGGGTCAGTGATAACATCCTTAAAAATGAAAAATAGACAACATGAAAGGACAAGACACATCGAAAATTTAACTTGAGGGAGTTTTGAAAATTCTGAAGTTGCTTAAATTAGGCCTACGGGCTACTTATGAATATGACCTCAGATGAAAAGATAAAAAAAAAAAGTTAGGCTATTTGTTCAGATCCAAAGAAAGAATTAAGAAAAACACATCACCATTCCTCAAAAACATTCACCAACTTATCACCACCTCCCAAAAATCTAGTAACATTCCAAAGCAACATGAGTAATATCAAAAATCAACAAGATAAACACATAATGTGGAGCCATCACATGAAATTCACATAGCACGCACATGGTTGCCCGAAAAAAAGAAAAGAAAGTGGCCCTTAAGTGATGCAAATATATAGCTCTTTGGGGAAGGGAATGGTGACCCCGGTGATATGAAAGTTACAAAGCAAATTTATACATATAGATGCTAGCATAGGGGGTGAAGTGACTAGGGAAGTGTGAGATACAAATTCATAAAAGAAAAATAAGACATCCAGTTTATCCTAAATTAGTCGCCTGCAAAATTTTGTCTGAGTTTAGGAATGGCCTTACAATGGCGTCGGCTTGGGACTATTGTAAATTTAAAACATTATATTTGTAGATATTAATTATTGTAAATATAAAACATTAAATTTTTTACAACTTGAAAATTTATTTATTTATTTGATATTATGTTTATGATGTTGGGAAAATAAATTAAGTTTTTAAAGTTGGTTTTAGAACACTAACTTTTAATTTATTGATATTTTGTTTCAATTATTGATGTAACATTAGATAAATCAATAATTTTTGATATCACGTCAACATTTTACGGTGTCATCAATACGTAGGTGAAATATGACTGAAAACCAAAAAAATTCAAAGTTAATGCACTAAAACAAAAATTTGAAAAATTTAGTGGACCAAAATATAAAATAAGCATTTTACGGTGCCATAAAGATATCTCTTATTTATATATAGTTTTTTAGAATAAATTATAATCAGGAACTAAAATTGCCAAAATTTTGATGTCGAGAGATCTTTCTCGTATATCACAAATAAGATGAAACAATTTTGGACTCAAATAATAAGGAAGAGAACTGTAATTATTCCTCTCTTCTCTCATTTTTATTCCAAAGAAATACAAGTCAAGTCTAATTTTGCATCAATGACTCGATATAACTTGCGACCAGGCAAGTCCAAGTTCTAAACACTTTTTTATATAGGCGGACATTTTTCTCTTTTTAGAATTCTCGTAAAACTTTAGAAAATTCTTTTTAATCATCATAATTATTAACTAATATTGGAATATTTGACTTAACCGATTTTCACCAACTTTAATTCCCGGTCAAAATTATAATTTTTAATAACAAAATTCCAAATCCAGAACTCTTTTGTTTGAATAATTCTTGATTTCTTGCAGTATGCGTTCATTTACAATTTAATTTTTAGACGATTAA
>NW_027354834.1:0-2751 GCF_012295235.1 Primulina huaijiensis
TGAAACAGACAAAAATTGGCACAAAATTCTCTTGTTTCGAACAATACTTAATCATCTGTCATGTATATATAGATCTAATTTCTGTTTCTGATCCAAAGTTCATATACTTTTTTAAACTCTATCCAGTATTTCCGGATTATCAATCTTCGCTGAAAAACGATCATACAAGCTAACATGATGGGATGATAGTTTGCCACCATGCTGCTTCGTTTGATAAGGGCGAGAAGGAAATGCAGCTTCTTGGTCCTTGTCTCACTCTTTTCTCCAAAGTTAGTCTATTTTACTTGTCTTCTACGGAGAATCCATCCATGTTTTTAATATATCAAATGATGTATAATACGTATTCACTGTTTCTATCAATGGATGGAATACCAATCTTTATTTTCTTTCAGTCTGAGCATGAAGGAAGCATATGATGTAGATCAAGGATGATGGAAGCGTATTATTTTCTTGCAGTCTGAGCAATACCAACTCTTCTTCAATTCCAGGATCTTTTATTCTAAAATGATCATTAAAAAATACGAATGTATGATTGCATTTGTGGCATAAGCCGTTTCCAAATTGCAGAACTTCTTGACTTGAGTCCAAAACATAAAAAATTGATGTATTTTTCACCTGTTTTGGAATGAGTCTAGCCTATCCACCTTCTTTGTTTAAAAAATATTCTACTGTACCATTAGGCGCTTGGTTGTTCTGTCATTAGGTTTTGTACCTCTGTGATCTTTGACTTCAGTCGAACTACATCTTCAATACCTATCATAGAAAACAATTCAATTCTCTAGGAAAGTGAATTTTTTGTTCGCATCATCAAATCATTAAGCTGGGAAAGTACTAAACTAGATAGAAATGTAACATAATTATATTTTAACTCTTCCTACCTTTTACATACAGAACGTCTCTAATTTGAAATTATAATTAACAAACATGAATTAAGTCAAATTGCCACGTGATTATGGAATTTAAAAGTAGCTTACCAGATTGATTAACTAATTAATTAAAGGCTGTATAACATAATAAATAAGATATCTTTTTTTAATTTGGGTTCATTAAATTAGTGATTAATATGGATCAAGATGATGCTTAATCTTAATTAGTGCTTCAGGATAATGACCTTTTTTAGATCAATTCATAGAAATGCCTAATTATTCTCGCACCACTGAGTTAACATCAATAATTAATTAAAAGATAGAGAGAAAAACAGAAAATTATGATTCCTTTAACTGAATTTCTCTGTGATTTTTTCCATGAGTATTTAATCATATAAAAATTATGAAAAATTTCAAACTTACTGATATTTTATGTATATAACATGTGAATTGTGATCAAGAATAAGTGGACGAAGATATATATGATTTATTTAATTAATTACCTCTCTTAATTTTCTCAATCTTTATAATATAATTTCAAGGTTCATGCATAAGATATTATTGAGATTGGAAACTGGAAAATTAGAATAACGGGAAACATGCCTTTTTCCTTGGTAAAATCAACGCAGAAAGAAACTCTTTTTTATTTAAATTTAGTGGTGATGGTATGGTGCATCATTTTTCGACATTAATAATATAAACAATGCTTCACTTTTGGATATTAATAATTATAAACGAATTTAAATAAAATCGTGCATACGGTACTATTAAATAAACAATGCGTCACTTTTGAAAAAGCATTTTTAAAAAAAAAAAAATTCAAAACGTAATTATGTATATTCTAAAAAAATAAGAAAATTAAATTGTTTCTTACACAATCAAAGTCCAAAAAAGAAGAATATTATTCTGTTAATCGCCCCCAAAATTGACTGATAATATTACAAGCCTACATGATTACTAAAAAAGCAATTCCCAAAAGCAAAACTTCGAGTTTAAAGGGTACAAAATCTAGGATAATAACTCTTTTTTAGCAAAATATAAATTATTATATTAAATTTGCAAAATCAATATATAATTCTCCCAAAGTGAATGTCTAAACATTTTTTCAGAAGCCAGAAAATTTAATTATAATTTCACTACTTTTTTATTTAAAAAAAACCCAGAAAAAGATATTTCCCTGTTGAATCCAAGTTGGCCTTGAAAATTTTGGCCTATCTATCGGACAAAAATAATTTAATTTTCTTATCTGTTATATTTTAAATTTTATAATTCAATTATAATAATATAAATACCAGAAATTTGTGTTGACTCTTTCTATTTAATTTTTTTCTGTGATTATTGTCTTAGCTTTTTCGGTGGAGTCAGCAATAACATGAAATTGTTATTTAAATTTGATACGTGCAATATATGGCAGGTATATATAATACTCCAATATTTCAAATTTTTTGTAAGTTTGGTTAAAAAAAATTGGACAAATAATTGAGAAATTTGCTTATCACATACATAAATATATATGAATTTAACGAGGTACGTTATTTGACTTTTTTTTCTGTCCTTAGTATTATAATAAAAATAGATATTAATTAAGGTTCAAATTGCCTGAATAGTTCAACATCTGCACACGCTACTTTTCAAAATCACGACAATTGAATTCTTCGATACGGACTCTATTTTGGCTGCCGACTGTCCTTGTCCACGTGCACCTGTTCATGCTACTACTGAGAATTGTAGTAAATTGTCCTTTCATTATTTTTGGTTTTATAACTTGTTAATTTTGTTATATATAAAATTCAACCGTAGTCAAATGGGATCCCTCAATCAATCGCAAATAAAAGAAGGGTGGTTCGCGAAAAAACTTATTTGATACATTTAGCTTTTTTTTTTT
>NW_027354835.1:0-2754 GCF_012295235.1 Primulina huaijiensis
CCTCCGCCGCGTCTTCGCCTTCGTCATCGCCCTTGTCGTCATTTTCGGCACCATCACCTTCATCGTCTGGCTCGTCCTCCGCCCCGAGCTACCCGAGTTCCGGGTCGAATCCTCCTCTGTCTCCAATCTCACTTTCTCCAACAACTCGCTCGTTTCATTCACCTCCGTGTTCCGCCTGACCGCGAGAAACCCTAACAAGAAGATGACCCTTTCGTATAATGAAATCGATGCCTACTTCTACTACAAATCGGATTTACTTGCAGAGACCAATGTCTCTCCGTTTTCTCAGGGAACGAAAACGGACACTCCTCTGACCGCGAGTTTCGCGTCTGCCGGTAGTTTTGTGGGTAGTTCGGCTGTGAATGGGATCAACTCTGAGAGGAATAAGGGAAATGTAGGGTTCAATTTGAGAATGGTTTCTAGAGTTGAGTTCGAGGCAAAGGCGTGGAGGACTAGGAGAAGGTTTTTGAAGGTGTTTTGTGGGGATTTGTCGGTCGGGTTTCCGAGCAACGGGAGCTCTGGAACTTTAACTGGTGGACCGAAAACGTGTCGCGTAGGGATTTGAGGTGAATTGGAATTCTATGAATCTTGAGCTGAGTGTTTCTGTTGTATGCTATTCTTTGCTTTCGAATGGATGAATTTGATTTGGATTCTTAAATTATATTTGTTGATGTACAGTTATAGCATATGGTTTTTTAGCTTTTTTAATGAATTACTTGTTCGAATTTGGTGATTAAAGAATCAAAATCTGTTCTTTATGGGTATCTATTTTTAGGATTGAGCCAAGGGGGAAATATTTTTATTTTTGCTAGTTAAAGTATAGGATGCCTTTGTGTGAAAACATATGAATTCTGGGTCATATTTGTTTGTTGCTACAGTAGTGTATGGTCCTGGATTCTTGAATTTGCTCCAAAAATCGATAAAATCATATGCATATATTTTTTTTTTGTGTGTGTGTAGACATCTGTATTATATGCATATACTTTGGCATACTGAATTTGTAAATTTTCCATTTTTAGCAGGTATCATTTGTTTCATATGAAACTCCTTTAAATTTCTAATGCTGTGTATCTTGAGGATTTGCATTTACTTTATTTTTGGTTTATATGATCCTTTAAATTTTTAATGCTATGACACTGATGAATTAGTAAATCCGTTGCTGACATTACTGAGTCTATATTTTGAGAATTTGCATTTACTCGAGTGTTTATCCATCACCCCCATATGTCCACAAACCCGGTGCATTGCGGTTTTATAGAAAAAAATGACATGTTTGAAATGTATATTGAATTGGTGCAACGGTTTTCCTAGCATTCTCTTGTTCACAAGCAATTCTTTGTTGGGGGTGACTACTGTGTATTAGGAGTAACCATATGTTTAAAGGAAGGTAGGTTATACGGTGAGGGAACTCGAGAGATAATAGTAGTAGAGTATGGAAACAAACAAGTTGTCGTCGTCCTTCAGCATTGTAGTATGGTACATTTTTGCTTTCCATTGGCGTTAAGTGTGGTGATTGATTGTTGTTTAGTAACGATTGAGATCTGGTCTAGTGGCTTGTGTTTTTTGGATTTGGTTTTTTTGAGATCTCCTCTAGTCTAAGTTAAAGATATATTGCTAAGCAATATTTTCGAAATATCTTTATGTGGTGCCTGTGGCTTGTGTTAGTTCTCTTTTCTTATGGTTGTTTTTTTTTTAATGAAAGCAGTAATTTACTATGCATTTGTTTTATAGTTGATCAATCAGAATCAGCGGGTTACAATTTCATCAAAGATTCATTTCTTGTTTTTGAAATTTCTATACTTAAAACTTTATTTTTAACTCATCTGAGTCTTCTTAACTTGCTCTGTACCTTAGATCATGTTTGGGAGGAACACTTTATGCTGGTATAACAATCAAAACGTGATGCTTATGTCATCATGCAATTTGAAATTATAGAGTTATGATTTTATCATCAAGGGTAGCTATATTCGCACACGTACGCTTGGTTGTCCATATTTTATCTCTTTCCCATGGGCAGATTCAAAGGAATGAGATCGAAGTAAGGTGTTTCGATGTGCTTACCACTTACCCTTTCCTCCAAGTTTAAGCCAAAGTCCGTTGTGGCAGCCTTGTTTGGTATATCTTGTACTATCCGGATACCAAGTGTTGGCATCATAGGGACAACAAGTTTGGTGTCATAGTCTCTTTTTTTCTTAAAAAAAAAAAAATCATCATTTGAACTCATTTTCACAATTATGATCACACAACGAGTATTAAAGATGACTAGTAATTATGATGTTTTGGCCTTTCTCTTCGGGGCTATCTATGATTGAATGTTCTACTTTTCTTGATGTTGAGAGCTAGCTTATTCCTTTTTTCCTTTGGGTTAAGAGGGAGTATAACCTTATCTTTGATTTAAATCTAGAGATGATAAATGGGGTGTTCGAACCGAAACTGGTTCGGAACCACCTCGTAAAATTTGGAACCTGTCCAGTCGAATAAGTTCCCGACCTACCCCCACACTGTTAGGAACATGGGTTTGGGTAGGGATGGCAATGGGCCAGGGTGGGGGCGGGTTTGGCATCCCTATCCTCGAATTTCATCTCCACCCTTATACCCGTCATAATCTCCGCTTTTTCGGCTTTGGGGAATCTTCAAACCCGAAATTTCGTGGGTCAACTTTCCATCCCCACCCTCATCCCTGTTTTAAAAATATTAATATGGTAAGATGATGACGGATTCGGAGATTTTCTTAAACCAAAACTTATTATTATC
>NW_027354836.1:0-216 GCF_012295235.1 Primulina huaijiensis
AAATTTTTGAATTTTATATCAAATCGAAGGTATTAAAAATTTCTATGATTTTTGTGTTGAAAGGTTTCTCAAAATCAGGACCAAAAATTCACAGTATTTAAAAAGACAGAAAAAACGTGATTTTGAATCCAAAAAGGGTTTCAAAAGTGACCTAAACATAATTGCTCAAAGTTCTACACAACATTCACATGATTTTCATACAAAATACATTGCAAC
>NW_027354837.1:0-2756 GCF_012295235.1 Primulina huaijiensis
GTTAAAGCTTGTCAAACTTTTCTCCTATCAACTATATCATAAGAAATATTGAATCGATTGACTATGTTATCAATTGTTAAAAAAATTACTAAACAACTTGATCATATATTATACATATATGATTATTATTTTAACTCTAAATTGTAAATCACGTTGTTTTAGAAATTATTTTGGATAAGTTTGAACTTATTATTTAATTATAATATAAATATTTTATTATTGTGTATTGTTTGATTTTTTATATTGTCTTTAATATATTGATTTAATCCGAAAAAATTGTTCTGAAACTAAAAAATATGACCGCATATTATGATTATCTTTTTTTAATTTCAGTTTCAGACTAAAAAATTATTAGGATCGACCTTGACTAGAGGTGTTAGGTCAGCAGTTTGAGCATAAAAAAACCTAAGTTACTGTACTAAAATCAAATTTTCATTAATTATTTCGAGAAATTTGAAACATGTTCACATCGATACGATGATTGCTCTCTCCTGTAACCGTAAGTCCACGACTTTCTGTCTCCATAATTTGGGACCATCATGGGTAGGTTCCACACCCATTTCAAAGTGGTGGTGCATCGACCTGACCCAAACCCGATTGGTTGCTTCGGCTTCGAATTTATGACAGAGCGTGGAGTATTGTCACGTTGCCCCATAAATATATTATGTTTTTAGGGCAAAACTATATAGTTGCTTGCCAATTATTATTCCTAAATTTAAATTAATTTATGGCCAAGTCTGTGGAATAGGGAACCTCATGCACCATGCTGTCACGCTTGTTCGGGTTCTGTCTCCATGGTAACGTTCGATGTTTTGTTGCGTTTAAAAGGACAATCAGCCAATGGAAATCCTTCAAAGTTTCTTGTGATTGACGCAACGATACTTTCATAAAATAATTCGAGGGAATGGTTTCAAAATGACTCATTTTGTGGAAATTCGAAATACATTACATTAGTTAATCAACACGTTAAAATATAAAAAGGATCGATTTCGAATCCTCGGATTTCAAGAGTGTCCAATTTCATTTCATGCAAATCCTCACATCAATTAATTAGATGACGATATCTGTGAGACGAGTAAACTCAATCTATATTTGGAATGAATATTATTATTTTTAATATAAAAATAATATTTTTTTTTGGAAAATTTACTCGTGAGATGGTCCCGTAGGAGTATATGTGGACATTAATAATTAGTCTAATATCCCAAAATATCATATCGATAATTTTAGCAATTACCCCTACGTGAGAAGATTATATTAACAAGTAGTAGAAAACAAAAAATTCAGAAGGATAGGCGTGTTGCTGCTTAAAGTTCAATGACCCGAATGTGTAGCATGCTTCATTTGCCTAGAAAAACCAATATTCGTCGAGTAGATCTTTTGTGAGACGTTGTCACGAATTTATATCAATTAAATGAGTCAACTCGGTCTTTTTGAAATAAAAAAAAATTATGAGTCCAATCATATAAGAAATATGTCTCATAAAATTAACTCGTGAACTAATCTTCCAGAGTTAAACCAATTATATAACAAGATGGTGTTGAGCGGCATGCGGGACATTAAGACATCAAATTAATTAAGCACGTGTCATAATAATAGTATACGTAACGTAATAGAATTCTTTTTGACTTATTTCACTTTCTTCCTATTTCTTTACCTTTTTCGTGAGAATGTAATATATAATATATCGATTCTGATCATATGTGAGTGATATATTTCATTCTTTATTATTTTTATCAATGAATTTAAATCTACATTTATGATATTTTATTTTCTGGATTAATTTAGTGTTGATCAATTTATGATATTGAGTGATTTTTAAAATCAATTTTTGTGTGTAATTGGTGAATGTACATAATTTTTTTTGTTGTGCAAATGAATAAATAGAGCAAGTAAACAATATTTATTTCTATTCTTTGCCTCAATATATATAGAATTTACCAAGAAATTTTACTGATGGGACTCTAAATATTTCTAAAGAAAGCTTGCATTAGTGAGTCTGCTCCAACAACTAAAATTCAAAAGATTGATCGACAAGCGAATAGTCCTCATATTGAATAGAATCTCCGCTACAGGAATGAAATGAAATTAAAGCTCCACACCTTCTAATTAGAATGAAGTAATCCATAATCATTACCAGTTACTTTTCCTCTTTCAAAATCAACATTCAAAGATATCAAGCACAAATATATGATCTTATAGATAGTGACAATATCACGAGTAGCACAAATAATTGACTCTTGTCTTTTTTTTTACAAAAGATGAAGATAATGACATTTCGCGAATGTTGATTTTTATGTTCCTTTTACTCCTCGGTCATTTACCACATCAACTAAATGACATGTCCCGTTTAATGTTTATATACTTAGTTTCCAATAAAATTATGCATAACGGGCATCTATATAACATCAAATGATACTAAATTTGCACAAAAATATCACGTGAGACGGTCTTATACAGTTTAATTTTGTGAGACGGATCTCTAACATGATTTGATTCATGAAAAATTATTATTTTTTATGTTAAAAATATTATTTTTCACTTTAATTATGAATCAGTTTGACTTGGACCCTAAAATTAGATATCAAATTCACTTTTAAGTGTTATAAATTCAAGACGATTAAAGTATCAAACAAGATAACTCAAAATACTAAAGAGGATTTAAAAGGAAAATAATAGAATCCAAAGCATAACCCTATCAAATGGAAGTTTTTTGAATCATAAAGGATTAAAAAAAAAAAAAAAAAAAAAAAAAA
>NW_027354838.1:0-2759 GCF_012295235.1 Primulina huaijiensis
TTTTGCGACAAAGATTATCCAGAGAAGCCTCCTGCAGTCCGTTTCCATTCTCGGATTAACATGACATGTGTAAACCATGAAAATGGAGCGGTACGAACACAATTATCTCATATCTACCTCAATACTTTTGTCATAGAGAGACCTTGTCACTGTATCGTTTTAAGATTGTGAATATAGAAATAGACTAGTTTGTTTAAATTTTTTTCTGCCTTATACTTGCATCAAGGCTTGTATCATAGTTATTCGTATACAGACCAGACTAGGCGTAAGTTGGAGTTGAATGATTTTTCTTGTTTTTTAATGTCACTTTAATCTATATGGGGATAAAATCTCATCTTTTGAGCTCTAAACTCTCTTGAAACCTTTTTTTCCCCTGGGTTTTATGTTGATTTTTCCACGAAACACCATTTTATTAAATTCTCATCAAGTTAAGCGTATTTTGTAACTCCTAGCTCTGTCAAAGCATATACAAGTGGAATTATTGATGTGTGATCTCTACCATATAGGTGGAAGCAAAAAAGTTTGGACTTCTGTCAAATTGGCAAAGAGAGTACACCATGGAAGACGTACTGACTCAGTTGAAGAAAGAGATGGCTGCTCCTCATAACCGTAAGCTGGTCCAGCCCCCTGAAGTTACCTATTTCTAGTGTAAAGATACCGAATCTGGCTCCATAATATCTGTGTTTAGTAATTGGATTAAGATGTTAAGGGGAATTCATCAACTCTCATGGATTCATGATTTATTCTTCTGCTGCTGCCTCTGCTGCTCCCCATTTGTGAAACTGTGTTGGTATGTTTGGTTAATGGAATTTCTGTTTAAGATGATCAAATGTAATTTGTATCAACATTTCAGCTTGGGACTTGATCCGTGAAGGTTTAAGTCGAAGGTTAATGCCTTAGAATTCCAAAAGTAGTAATAATATCATTTCTCTTGTTTGTTGTTACCGCGATCATTCAGATCTGATTCGTACTTGAAATTAAAAATAATATTTTTGACATAAAAAATAATACTCTTTCATGAGTCGGTCTCGAATTGGATATTTGCATCACAATATATATATATATATATATATTTAGAATGGTTTCATTCATAAGAAAACGAGATTTTGTTTTCAAAGATAAATATCAGACAAACGGGTTTGAGCGGATTAATAGTTGGCAATTGAGTTGATCCAGTCATGTCTGGGTTCAATCGGACCGATTTCTTTGTGGGTACGGACCCGATATACATATTCCATATCCAGGCAACTGCTATCTGGATCCCAGCATGGCCACCGTCGAATCGTCGATCACTAACATTACACCTTATCAAAACAATAACGGGGAGCGACCTCCCGGAAACCCTCTCGGAGACAGTGATATGATGTGAAGCACTTGACGCAATTCTGCATGGGGGTTTGGATAGAGTGGCTCGGTCGTTGGGGGTGGAATGTCATGCTGGAAAGTTCCATGAGGACGGGTCGGATAGCTTCCTTACATGGCAGGCGTTTGAGGACAGAGAGAAGAAGTGTATACTTTTGCATTCGGGTCGGACTACCGATAATAACTTCATATATCTACAATGCACAGCTGGCTCAATCCCTTCCGAAATTACAAGGAAATCTTGAACTTGTAGAATTTGGGTTCCTATTTTGATAATTTGCATGATATATATTGTGACTGCAATATTTGTTTAGACAAAGTAAAGTTGATTGGAATCGTTCACGGCCGGGGATGCAATGAAAAGGACCAGTTACAGAAATGTCCAACCCTTTGCTTTTAAGACAGTAGTCTAGCCAAGACAATAATTTTTAGTCTTTAAATCTTTTTCTCTCTATTTCAATATGATTATATAACGTGATTCTCAAGTCGATATAATCCCACCTAATCAAACAAATAAATCATGAAAAACTTATCTAATTAAACTGGACCACTGTTAGGCGATGTGAATGGACACAGATTTTAATAAATAACGTCTTCAAATTCCTCAACAAGTTCTTTCATTCTACTTCCACCAGTATTAAATTGTCTAGATATATTGTTTGGTCCTGTATCCATACCAAACCTCTGGAGTAGAGCCTTCAACAATTAGAAGTATAGATCATATATAGCATTTATTTAATTTTAAGCATAGCAAGGAAAGAACTCATAAATCAATGCCCTTTCGTTGCGATCATATACATATCAAATTGCATTAATTGTGTGGAACCCAATTGTAATTATTGTGTAAAATATTAATTTTTTAATAAATTTTACATTCGAATATTGATGTCAAAATCTCCCGTTGCCGTTGAACCAACCATGTCCAAGCTTTTAATGCATCGTACCAATAAAACTTGATAAAAAAAAACGTTACACCAATACTTCCAACCAGATTTCTCCCCTGGCTGTCACAAAACTTGGTAGAAAACCAGCCCAAATGAGCAAGAAAATGAAGCTGCCATTTACGCTAAAACCCGCAGTAAACGCCGCCGCCGCCGCCTCTCCTTGGCTATGGCCGACCTGTGTAAACAACCCCAGAACCCACTCTTTCCGTTCCAACTCCGACGAAAGCGCGTACATGGTTACGAATTCAACCAGCTATCTCGAAGACCATGATAGGAATAACATTGAATTTATCGACAACCCAGATTCATTTTTCAGCGCCACCGCCTATTTGAACTCTGAAATTTCAATCATTGGTCAGCAGAATATGAACGTCAATGATGCATCTGCAGCTACTGCGGTGGTTCAAGGTTTGAAGTCAAACAGGCTCTTCTTCAAACCTGGAGAGACGAGTT
>NW_027354839.1:0-2760 GCF_012295235.1 Primulina huaijiensis
ACATTGTTGAGAGTTACTTCTTTTCCAGAAGTCATCTTCAAGTGCACCTTCCCTTGTACCTTGATATCTGAGGTATCATAGTTTCCCATAAATACATTTTCACCATTCTATGATTCCTCCAGAGTTGTAAACATTTCCTTATAGGAGCAAACATGATGAATGGTACCAATATCAATTTACCACTCCCTTGGATTCTAGCAAATCAAATTGTTTTCAGAATTCAATGCGCAAAGGTTCATATTGAAAACCTCTTTAAAAATGTCCTCTAGGAGTTTATCATTTCAGTTCCCTTTGAATATGTTTTACTCAAAAGCCTTGTGACTAGGACCGCCACAGTTGTAGCACTTTCTTGAGAAATTCTTCTTGAATGTGCCTTTCTTGGGTCCCAAATTAGACTGTTTCCCAAACGACCATGTCTTGGTTTTCAAGCTTTGACCATGCCCGACCACATTGTATTTCGCCACAATATGAATGATCACCTTTCTCTCATATCCTGTGTTGAAATGTTCAATTTGAAGCCTAACAACAAGTTCCTCAACGTTCCTCACCTTGCGTTTGTGTTTCATGTAATTCTTGAAATCTTTTCAAGCATGAGACAACTTCTCAATTATAGTTGCGACTTGAAAGGTTTCACTCAGAAAAATTCCCTCGACATGGATCTCATGCAAAATTAATTAAAGATCTTGAACTTGACTACTCATAACAGTTTTGGAGTCCATTATCTAATAGTCCTAAAATAGGCCAACTATGAATTTCTTGGTCCCGACATCCTCAGTCTTATATTCAAGGTCAAGAGTCTTCACCAACTCTTTAGCTATACTTTGGTCACTTTACACATTATACAACGAATCGGCCAAACCATTCTAGATATGATTTCTACACACCAAATCAGAATGGCGAGCATAAAAAATACTTGCACTTTTAACATCTCTGTTGCCATAAGCTAGTTTGGGAGCATTTTCAATCAAGAGCCTTCTAAGTTCAAGGTCGTGAGATAGAATAATATCTTTTGCTGACATTTCCTGAAATTTGAACCATCGAATTTCTCTGGTTTGTCAGCGTGGTTAACCGGAATCGTAGTGGAAAAAGTTGTCACCTTCGGCCCTGGTACAGTCACATCAGGCACTACATTTTTTTCATTCGAAATTTTTGAAACAAATGACATGTGGGTGAAAATCCGAACTATGTTTTAATTTTTTTTGAATCTGCATTGCAACCGAATATACGCAACGAAATCTGAAATATTGGAGATAAATATAAAACAATGAATTGCTAAATGATCATATATTAATCAAAATTCTTATTGTATACACAACACGGACTATATTGAAATATAGAGTAACGTAAACCAAAATATTTAGGCAGCCAAGTGATTCCAAAAGTGGTATATCAGTGGGTGTTTATCATGTGAAAAAAACAAGAGCCTGGAAAATAAATGCAGAGAAGAAACAAAATACGTTCTGAAAATTGTTGCAACAAATTTTAAACAGATATCTGAAAGTGGCATAAATATGAAAGCAGTAAAATGAACTCGACAATAATGAAATAACATGTAAATAATATCCAAAAAGTTTGTTGTGTGATGAGTGAGAATTAGAAGAGTGAGACTCTATTATATAAGCAAAGAATGACTACTCCAATGGTCATATTTTGATCATATGAAAGGACACCCATACAAAGAGGCACCATTAATTTACGGTACTTATCAGACCCATGTAAACAGTCCTTAGAACATCAAAACTCATGTGAAGAGTCCTCTTTCTAGACAGTTTAAAATTCTGATGTAGTTTTTGTGACCAAAACCTGTTCTGTAAATTGATATGCAACATATTTTATAACAATTGTCTAAACATTTCAAAATAATTTTTTTACAAAACGTGGTTACTTGAGGTGACCAACTTTGTCCTGGATCGATCTCCATTCGACGCACCTATATCACACTTGCACATGAGTCAATTAATTTTAGTGCAAATTGAGCCCTGATTTTACACTCACCCTCACATTGTTTGAAATGTATTAAGCTCACAGCAGTCAATATAAATTTATTGGACCATATTACAATTTCCATATTTCCATTCACCCATATAATCAAAGCCAATTCAAAATTCCAACGACATGCAATACATGCATCATGATATATTTTAGTGGTTAATAGAATCATTTATAATTTTCTACAAAATGAAACAATGTACAATTCATTATGTTAAATTTTCTACTAGAACATCATAAGTTGGTTGTTCAATTGTTCAATAATAATAAATCAAAATCATGAAAAGTCTCAAACTTTCTCGCCCATCCAAAACAACAAGATTTTTATTCATTAAAGTTATATATCACTTCGAATTCAAAATATAAAAATGTGACATATATCATGTATCATAACATTCATGTATTATTATACCATATTACAAGGGTTTGTGCAATTTTATTTTATTTTTTCTAGTTTTCACATATTTGGGAAAAAATAAATTAATACCATATTACAAGGGGTTGTGCTATCATCCATGTGCACTGCAACATGACCACAAGATTTCATGTATTTTAATTTTAATTTTTAAAAATATTATACTAACTTCTTGAAATGTTAGTACGACCATGTAGCCAAAACTATACCAGTATCTTTTGTTTTATGTGCTTTACTGTCAATGATTTATACGAATATCACATAACTTATGTGTATAAGATAATTAAGTAATGGGAAAATGTTTCTCAGTTATTGTAACGTCCCAGATTCGACGACTGTCCTCACTGTACCAAGAC
>NW_027354840.1:0-2760 GCF_012295235.1 Primulina huaijiensis
CCCCTCTCCGGATTCAGTTCTTGTTCCTCAGCTGCAGACTATACTTTCAGGCAATGAAATTGAAGAATTCCTGGAATCAACCCAGGAAACTGAAGAGTACTCAAACATCTATAATTATCGAAAGGGATTCGAGACTAACAGGAAAGGATCTCGTGTCTACCTCTCTCACACAGAACCGTCCGGTGATGAAGGGCAGAAGAGCAGGAGGAGGAGGAGGTTGGGGAGAAAAGGGAGTTGTAAAAGCTTGTCAGAGCTGGAATTCGAGGAATTGAAGGGATTTATGGATCTGGGATTTGTCTTTTCTGATGAAGATAAGGATTCCAGACTTGTTTCGATAATCCCAGGGCTTCAAAGACTTGGAATCAACAGAGCGGAGGAATCTGATAGGGGTCTCGATAACGTATCAGTTCCGAGACCTTATCTTTCGGAAGCATGGGAATTTCTGGAAGATGAAAAGAACCCATTGATGGACTGGAGGATTCCAGCTTTTGGTAATGAAATGGAGTTGAAAGATCATCTCAGAAATTGGGCTCACACTGTTGCTTCCACTGTCAGATGACGACTACTGTAATCGAAACAATTTTGAATGTATCATGTTTAATTTCTCGACTCTTCTTTCCGCATTAACAAGTAAACTTGCGTTTAAAAAGATGAAAATGTAGTTATTGGTAAAGAAGGGTAATAAAATCATACCAATAATTATCCATCCTTTAATTATGACTGGTGTCGCATTTCATAAAAATATGGGTAGTTAATCTTCTTTCGTTCAATATTCAAAGTTCGATAAAGTTTTTTAACATTTTGAATAAGATTTATTCGATTTGATTTTTTTAACTAATCTGATTTACAAATTATTGTGTTAATCTTGAAAGTTCACTTAGGGAAAAAAGAGTAAGAAAAAAAGAAAACGAGTAGATTGTGTGGACGCTTCTACCAACGTTCGAATTCCACTCAAATGGATACTTTTTTTGTTGGATATACACACACTCATGGGGGGAAAGCATTTTCTTGAAAGGTGCAAAGATTGAGCATATACTGCAGCTGCTGCCTAAGTCTACAAATTAAAAGTGGTACAAAAAATAAGTAATAAACCACATTAAATTTAATTTTTTTAAAGAAATAAAATAGATTCTGTTACGACGTGCTGCCACAATGATTTTTGGGTTCATTCTCACCACTCTTTTGGATAAGCAATCGAAATAAGATTATCTTACAATGTCACGAAGATCAAATGATCAATAGATTTTCATTTTAATGGTTAAATGCGCGTTTAATCTTTTATTATCATTTTCTTAGCAGGTATGTCTGACTGACACACAAAGAATGTTTTTTCGTTCCATGTGCCAACATGTGTTTTTTTTACATGAAATTGCGTTTGAAAATCAAAAACAAATATATGATATTTTAGAACTAAGTGTTTTAGATCTGACACTGATATATGATTTTTTTATCACTCAAATATGTATAACACATTTTAATATTAATGACATGTCTTTTCCGGATGAAAATTCGATATAAAACCTTAAGAAAATGCTATTAGTGTATTATATTTGAGTACTTAATGTTTCAGATCTGACACTAATATATGATTTCGGAGAATCTGAACATATATAAAAAATTTTGATATTAATGACACGTCTTTTTCGGATAAAAATTCGGTAAACATTGAAAATTTGGTATAGATATATGATATTTAAGTGTTAAATATTTCAGATCCGACACTAATATATGATTTTAGAGTACCAAAACATGTATAACAAATTTTGATATTAATGACATGTTTTTTCCGGATTAAAATTGACACAAAACTAAAAAATGTGGAACTAATATATGATATTTCAGTGTAAACTATTTCAGATCGGATATTAATATATGATATTTGATGACACAAAAAAGTGTAGAAAATAATGATATTATTATAATTGTTCTGTTTATATACTTAAAATTTTATTGTTTGCACTAGATCTAAACCAATTTGTTCTACAATATCATGTATATGTTCTAAATTTTCAATGTTGTGTACTAAATTTCATCTAAAAAAAATTTGTGAATCCAGAAAAATGCAGAAACATTTTTTTTTTATATGAATCAAGACTTGCAGAGAAAGTTTTCATCAGACATAGACAAATAAATTTTTTTTTTTTGGGTATTTCGAACTCAATTAAATGGTGGGGAATTATAATTAAAAGATATTTCACCCGTAAAGCAAACGGCATGACAATTGAAATGGTAGATTTATTCTCCATCATTAGTATTCCATAATCATGACATGAGTTGCCACCACCCCAATTGATAATTTGATAGGAAAAAAAGAATTTTTTTGTTTTTTTTATATGCAACTGAAGGAAGATACACATTAAAATAATAATATAACATACATAAAATAGCAAGCCCGTCAATTGGCGGCCTTCCATTGATGTTGTAGAAGTAGTAGTACCAGTAGCTTGCAAGCCATGGATATTTTCATTTCTTGTTTCAACATTATCGGATCTGTATACAATTCTGATAATCTTTCAGTAGAGTTCACAAGATTTCATAAATTTTGGGACACAATAAACATTACGAATTCGAATCGAGCAGCATGCATGACATTCATATTTATATAAAAGTAAAATATAGACATAAAAGATCACTGTCAATTTAATATGTTCACTACTCCACGTTGGAGACAGCTTCAGGAAGTTTGCGGGTGGGAGCTTTATCCATGCCCTTTCGTGAATATTCCCTCCATCGGCGAGCTGCTGCAGCTGCTCGCGATGC
>NW_027354841.1:0-2760 GCF_012295235.1 Primulina huaijiensis
GTTAAGGTTGTAGGAAAAGTATATTGTTACAAGTGCTATGATTGGGGGCATCCCATAAAATCTCATGACAAGAAACATCTCAAAGGTAAACAAATCTCATTATATATATATATATATGTTTTATATTTCTTGTCTTATTTATTTTTTAATTGTTTTTATTTGTAAAAAAATATATATATAAATGATTATACATGCATGCAACCCAACTTTATTTATGTACGCATATTTATTCTATTTTTTTTTTCAAAAAAAGTAAGCTATAAATGATTTATTAAAACTAAACTAGAACTAAACGTATACATTATTTCAAAAATAAAACTAAATACATAGGAGGGTCTTCTGCAATATTTCAAGTCACGCAATTTTTTTTTATTAATTAATAATCTGAATCTATATATGTTAATCATGGAATCAACTAATATTTGAATTGGCTGTCAAAGTGGACCCATTTTTCACTTTTACTTTTACTTTTACTTTTTCTTTTTCTTTTTCTTTTTTGTTTGTTTGTACTTTTGTATTTAAATATCTAAAAATAATATTCCAACTTGAAGAAATCAATCAAAAATTTATATGTGGAATTAACACAGTCATTATTTATTTAACAATGTCATAATATCAAAGGAGACTGTGTATTAATAATCAGTGACAATTATCTGATAAATAAGAATCAGTCTTATTCAATTTTTTTTAAAAAAAATATAATTTAATCTTTTAATAACATGTTCACACATGGTACAGGTGCAATTGTTGAGGTGACATGCAAGGTGGGTGATAAAGAAATTGTAGCATATGGAAAGACAAAGATAAATGGGAAATATAGTATTCCAATTAAAGGATTTGAATACAAAAAATATGGAGCTAAGGCATGTAAGGCGAAGCTCCATGCACCACCTAAGGGTTCCAAATGCAACATTCCAACCAATCTTCATCGGGGAAAGAAGGGATCCAAGCTCAAAGTGAAATCCAAGACTGAGCATGAAGTCGTGCTATATGCTAAACCATTTGCTTATGCCCCAAAGACTCCTTATGAAGAATGTAAAAAGCCAAAGCCGAGACCAACCCCGTACTATTACAAGTCGCCACCCCCAACATCACCGGTATACATTTACAAATCACCTCCTCCACCACCGACTTACGTGTACAAGTCGCCACCCCCACCATCACCAGTGTACGTGTATAAATCACCACCTCCTCCACCTTATATTTACAAGTCTCCTCCTCCGCCAAGCTACATATACAAGTCCCCACCCCACTATCCACCATACTACTACAAGTCCCCGCCGCCACCTTCATATTCTCCACCACACGATCCATACTATTATAAATCACCTCCACCGCCATCTCCTCATCATCCTCCATACTACTACAAGTCTCCGCCACCACCTTCGTCATCTCCACCACCTCCTTACTATTATAAATCCCCTCCACCACCATCACCTTCTCCTCCTCCACCCTATTACTACAAATCCCCACCACCACCATCACCTCCACCACCATACTATTACAAATCTCCTCCTCCACCATCACCATCTCCCCCTCCATCATATTACTATAAGTCCCCACCGCCACCTTCACCATCTCCACCCCCGCCCTACCATTACAAATCTCCTCCTCCACCATCTCCTTCACCACCACCACCCTACTACTACAAGTCACCACCACCACCACCACCATCGCCATCTACTCTTCCTCCATACCACTATATTTCCCCACCACCACCTTCACCATCGCCTCCATACCACTATGCATCACCTCCCCCGCCCATAAAGTCTCCTCCACCACCGGTTTATGTATATGCATCTCCACCTCCTCCAACTCACTAATGACCACAAAAAAATCACCAAGTTTACTCAAGCAACCATGTAAGTAACATTTCTAACTTTACCGTCGCATTATGTAAAATCAACATTTTAATTAATTATATAACCTCATATTCATGTTTTTTTTCAGCATTCAGTTCAAATGACGGAATAAAAGAAGGTTCGTATAAGAAAAGATACAGACAAAAACTTTTCGGGGCGGCTAGATTTCTTTTCAATAAGGTCTTACAACCATTAGAAAGCTCAAAACTTTACGTATTTGTTCAGTTTGCATCAACTTGTTTGGCAGTTTTATTACACGTACGTGTGGTGTTCATGATGATATATTCAGGTGGAAAAGGTTCAAAGACAAACGATCTTCTCGCGCTTCGAATATTTATCTAGTGCACGTAGTTTGAGCCTGTGATCGAAGGGCTAGAAATTTGTTTATTGTGTCGTTGTTCCCTTGATTGAATTGCATTGCATTGATTATTCCTGTTTCTTGTTCCTTTGCTTATGTAATCTCAAAATTAAGTAATAAAAGTTTATTTTATCTTCAATTAATTTGATTTCAGGCCGGAAAAGATGGATTAAGGATAGCTATGACAATTGATATTAATTATGTTTTAAGATATATATACCCACTTGTTATTCTTATAGACAAGTATGAATCCAAACATACCAAGAAACATGATCACGCATAAATTGAACACCGATGATGTTACACTTAATCATAGAATATATATGTTAAGGAATACTGGTTAAATAATTATCTAAGTAATTCACTTATTAGGGTTGATTAGAAGATTTTAAATTACTCTAGAAATAACGTACTGACGTCAAGATATATGATTAGGCATAAAATCTTTGGATGCTTCAATTCAATCAGCCATTTGAAAATTGGCCTACTTTTTTCGGTTTCTTGGGTTGTTGGCATTTGCTACCGATTCGCTGTCCATAT
>NW_027354842.1:0-2774 GCF_012295235.1 Primulina huaijiensis
CAAATCGAAATATTATATATACCTAAATTTCTTTAAGTTTAGCTGGTTTTATTTTTTTTAAAAATATATTATTAATAGGGTGTGATTATTGATTTTAATTTCTCAGTAACTTCATAAAAAAAAAATTTATTAAGTGTGTGAAAAGGCCGTATTTTAGTCTTAGGAACGTTTATGTGATTTTGATATTTTATTTTATTAAATTTCAACTTTGATTTGCTATCTTTACTGTTTTAACAATTGTAATCATTTCTCGTGGCATCTATGAAAGACTTATTTACTGTCTCTAAATGACGTTGACGTGTAAATGCAATATCAGGATTTTGAATGAAAAATAATTAAAATTATAAAAAATTTAAAACTATACAAAAAGACAAAATGACTAAAAAAATATATAAGACAAATATTGCACTTTTCATTGTTAATATACCCATGTTTTGTATATTATTATTATATATACATTTTCATTTTTTTGTCCATTTAAAACATGAAATGAAACTACGCCACACATAATTAATGAATCTTTCGTGATATACTTGTACGGATGGGCCACTAAATTATCTAATGCATACAAAATATGAATTTGTAAGAGTCCCTACGCCTCAACTTCAAAACCCGTCTCTATAATTTTTTGACGAGTAATATTTTATGAGACGATCCCGCATATATTTATATGTTAGACGAGTTAATTATGTCTATATTTACAATAAAAATTAATATTTTTAGCATAACATAATAATTTTTTCGTATATAACTCAAATAGAATATTCGTATCATAAAATTGATCCGATCGTCTCACAAGTTTTTGTGTTTTTTAATTTATTCGTAGTTCATTCGTTTAATTCAATTTTCCATTACGAATTCTCGATCAAAAGTTATTTGACTGAAATACCACCAAAGCTTTATATTTCCTAACAAAGACAAAATGGGCAAGATTATTTTATTATAAATAGATTTTTATTTCAATAAATATTTTTTCCTCTTATGAAAAAATATTATTGGCAATTTCATTTCAATGATTTATGTTAGTATATTATTATTTTTTTAATAGTGTCCACTGAATATTACATCACTGATCCTATAATTACTGACATTTTTTTCTTTCTTTATCCAAACAATTTATTTTTTATATCACTCTACATGTGCGACTTGTCAACAGGAGAATAACAAAGAAATAGATTATTAACGAAACATAATATTTTATATGCAATCAATCTCGATGATAATTTTTTTTAAAAAAAGAAAGTACATGGATTGGGTTTATGCGTTGTTAGATTCTGTTCGTATACTTCGTTTGAAATCTGTTTTACCATATTTTAATTCACTGAAGCTTGGGGATAATGTATGGAAACCCCCTCATCATTTTCAATTCAAATTAGATTTTGATGCAAGCTATGATTCAGATAATCAACATTTCGGTGTTGCTGTCATAATTAGAAACTCACTTGGCTAAGTTGGCGGCGTAAAAGCTCTCTTTATTCGTGACCTGGGTTGTGTTCTTGCTGTTGAGCTCTTGGTGTTACGTTGTGGGATGGAATTCTGTTTGGTCATTGACATCTCTAATGTTTGTATTTTCTCATATTCTTCCGAGGCGGTTCGATTAGCTCTTAATCCAGATGAGGAGTTTGGTCCAGTAGGAATTCTAGCCTTGTATGTTAATTTTTTGCTTTTGGACAATAACTTTATTTCCATTAAGCACAATTATCGATCGGCCAACTGTGTGGCTCATTTTCTAGTTCGCAGAGCTTTAAATGTTTCTCTGGATTTCCAATGGCTAGATGAAAATATTCCATCTTGGCTTTCTTGTGTTGTTTTTCGGGATCTCTCGGATTGATTTTATTTTATTTTTTTAATAGTTAAAAAAAACTACATCACTCGTGAAACGATTTCATATATTTTTATATGTGAGATGAGTTGACTAAATTCATAATTATCATAAAAAATAATATATTTGACATAAATATTTTTTATGAGTTAAATTGAAAAAAAAAAAAATTCATCCCACAAAAATAATCTCGGACACATCATGTGCTCTTTCTTAAAGTCTATCACATCAGTGATTTAATTAATCTGAAAACTTTATAGCAGAAAATTGACATGTTCTCACATTTTTAACTGTTCAATGATTGCAGGATAACTTTCATAAAATTTAATTTATACTATCAAAAAAAAAAGAAAAAGAAAAAAGATCTACTAACTTAAACAGTTAAATAAAAAATGGTAATAATATATTTTAACTAATGGAAAGACTAATAAGCATGTAGCTTTGATCTATTTATAACAATATTATTTTACCAAAATTTTTGGTTAAAACCTAAATATTTTTTTTAGCAAATAAAAATTATTAATTTATTTTTGAAAATTTTATATTGTTAATCACTAACTAGAAGGGAATATAACAGTTATTAAGTTTATTGAAAAGCATATTTTTTTAATTAAAATACAAAATAATATAATTTCTTCTTTGAATTTTATATCGAAAATTGATCAATTAAAATAAGAAAAATTAAAACGTTGATTTAATGTTGTGAAATGTAAACCCCATGAAAATGATAATACGGAAGTACCATTTAGAATTAAAGATAAGATAATAATGTGAAGATAAATAATATAATGTAATAAGGAAAAAAATAAAAAATATAGTTAATATGATATTTGATTGATTTGATTGATTAAATTTAAAATAAGATGATAAATTATCGTCTTATCTTTTTAATAATATTATTTATTAAATATAATATTGCTAATGTGCAACTTCAAACGTTGTCTTACTTAGG
>NW_027354843.1:0-2775 GCF_012295235.1 Primulina huaijiensis
AAAATTATTTTATGTTTTCAATGTAGTTTAGTTTTAATTTAAATAAAAAAAATAAAAAACATATAATTCATAAATTACATTTACATTAATATAAAAATAATTAAATTCAAATTTGAATTAATAAAAAATTTGATTTAATCAATCAAAACAATAATTGTTTTTTAGAATTTTCATTTTGATGAAAACTTATTATTTTAAACAAAACTCAGTTTTTATACATATAGATTAAGTATATTTCAAATTTTGACGATTTCAGTCATTTTTATTAGAAATGATAATATCAATGCCATGTCATAGCCACATA
Organism: Primulina huaijiensis; assembly: GCF_012295235.1. NCBI lineage: Eukaryota > Viridiplantae > Streptophyta > Magnoliopsida > Lamiales > Gesneriaceae > Primulina > Primulina huaijiensis. The sequence goes on from NW_027354843.1 coordinate 305, forward strand.
AATTCTGTATATGTTCCACTACATATGATTGCCAAAGAAATTACTGAAATTGTAAAATTAACAAAGATAGTGGACCACTCACAACAAGGAGTACCAAAACAGAAAGACAAATATATAATACTAATATTGCAATTTTCCTAGCTAAATGAACAGAACAAGGACACGGTACGCAGGAGTTTAGGAAACAAAGCAGATTTGAACCCAAAATATCAAGAAATGGTATGCAAGTCTACGCGACCATTTTTGTGGATTTTGCCTATGCTTGGTTTTGTGACGAGTGTAGCGCCTGACGTAAGACGAAGACTTGCGTCCTTATTGTCAATCGTCGAACGTTTGCTACATCTTGTTATGCTTATGAATTAAGCTCGTTGCTAAACGTGATATTCATGCCTGTGGGATTATGATAAGACTGCTAGTCCATCAATTAAACCCAAAGTCAACACCAAATTGTTTTGTTTTTTCTGTGTGTGTGTGTGAGAGCAATTTATCAGGCCTGTTCCATTTCAACCCGAGTAAACTTTCAGCATATTTAAGTTTCTATATATCTGGCATTTGATAGTCGGATTTTGGAGAAAATAACAAACAAGAAGGTATAATTCCCGCTGCTTGAGCATAACAATAGATTATTTAATCCGTAATCATTAAAAAGAAATGAACCAAGTGTACTCACAACAGACAACTCATTGATGAATCGAATCTTCACCTTCATTTGATTTCTTATTTTATATAAGAAGCCATTAGCTCAAAAGCAATGGCAGCATTGTTCGAACAAGCAACAGCAACAAAGAACGCCCAAACTGCAACACAAATTTCAAACATGATCCACCCATCATATGATAAACAAGCATAGATATCTACGACAGATATAGTGATAGAAGAACAAAATTTTCAAAGAACCGGAGACGGTGTCCATTTTGTTTAGATTGATTTGGTATCTCAAAAAAGGATTAGAGCAGGGATAACTGCAGACATGTTCCTAGTTTTTTTGGCCATCGAGTTAAAAAGACAATCACAAGCACATGAATGATGATGATAGGAGAGGAAATAGAATTGAAGCAACCACAGAATTGGGCCAATTTTCTCATCGATTTTACTCACCATTTACAGCTAAACACAAACAGAAGGGCAACGCAAACTCAAAATAAAAGAAGCAATGTTGCAAACACATCCTTCTCTCAATACTCAGCGTCGACCAAAAGGAAGGGAAAAAACGAAAATTGAAGGAGATTTGGTGATCTAGCAAAAATTTAAGGTTAGGTATATAAACGGTGATCAAGATTTAAATTCGTAGTGCCCGTCAGATTAAAATTCCATAAACGACGGCATACATACCAGCCTTTGAGAAATGAAGAGCAGCCAGAGTCCTCATGGTGCTGATGATGATGGTGCCGAGGTGGCAGAGGAGGAGGATAGTCATTGTTGAAGTAGCCCTGATAACCAGGAGGAGGGGGTGGCGGAGGTGGGTACCCCTCCCTGAAATACCCTGGCGGTGGTGGCTCCGCCGAGGGGTGTCCCCACGGCGGCGGCGGATGTTGCAACCCTGAATTCAATCCGTATTCCACAAAAAATTAACCGACATTTATTCTAAATGTCACGATTATAATTAGCAAAGCCACAGTTGAAAACTTGCCTGGTGGAGAATAGGGACCATGATGGACGTGCTGGTAACTCATAATTCACAGATTGTGGAGCTGTGTGAATTCACAAGAGAACGGCCCAAACTTTGACCCAATATTTATTATATATATAAACACGACGAAATGAAATGACACCTAATTTTCTTCAATAAAAGAGGATAAGCTTCCAGTCTATTCGAGGCAGATCCGAGGCGGAGCCCAGTTAAAGATATTTTTATACACGTAGCCCACTGCGTTGGCATCCAGAACCCAGCGGCACGTATGGGCATCGCGTTGTATTTAATACGTGTCACATTTTCAGCTACATGGTTTCGTGACGAGTACGTTTCTCTAGCAGTATATAGAATTCATCATATCCACAATTGGAGCAGGTGTACATGTTGAAGTGTCGGTCCATATATCATTTATTATTATTATTATTTAATTGTTGAAAAGTTAACACGGCTAAGTATCAACTTCTTCCTGCTTAAGCAAGAAACATATATAAACAGAGAACTTCTTTGTCTCGATGATTATTCGTATTGTCATATAATCTCCATAGATCATCAGAAAACCAATATTCATCGAACTCGATTCTGTCCCTTTGAGTTTTAGACCATGGCTAGCACAAATGAAGATCGCATAGCTAAAGAATCACAGCCTCGTGAAGCCACCGCCTCATCTGCCACTGAAACTACGCTGCCTGCGGGGGGAGAAGTCAGGAAGGGGGAAGATCAAAAAACTACTGAATTCGAACATCGTGAAGCCTCCGGCTCATTCACGCCACAGCCACACGCACAGCCACACCCACAACCACAGCCACACCATAACCCACAGCCACAGCCACAGCCACAG
>NW_027354844.1:0-2779 GCF_012295235.1 Primulina huaijiensis
TTTTTGCTGTTTAGTGGGATCTTTTTTGTTAATTTCATCTTTTTTGCTGTTTCTTGGAATAAATTTGATTTGTGGATTACAGTTCTGTTTATAATTCTTCATTAACAAAAGAAAAATATTAGTAACAATATTTTCTGTTTATATAATCGAAAAGCTTTATCACGGGAGTTGTTTCATATTCTACCATTATTTTGTAAATAGTTTTTCTACAAAACTTGGAAGTTGACATGTATTTTCCCAAGAAAAGATATGTGCACACATCGTACCATATCTTACCTTGAAAAATAAAATATCAAGCAAGTTAACCAAGTCTAGTTGACTGGTCTTTTAGTGGCTCAAGTACAACCATTTCTCTAAAAAATTTAATAAATTGTCCATTTCTATCAACTTTTTTATTATTTTTCAAGGGGGAGGAAATAGGAGAAAAATAAACTATAACTTGAACCCAAAGATATCATTTTGATGATTGAGCCAAAAGCATTAGCAAATTGGAAGTGTCATGTCACATGGAACCATTCGAGTCAAAACACAAAGCAATCTACTCGGGGCATTTCTCGTAAAATATATAATATACATGAAATTTAAAACATTTATCCATTGGATGTGTTGCACAAGTCCATATCGTTACCAATTGTATGGGTCGACGACCAGTTGGTCAGAGAGTGAAGATTTACATGACGCACAAGACTCAGTAACATTCCCTAGACAAGCTCAAGCCCTTGCTTAACACTTTCAGTGCCTCCCTTGAATGCAATACACTTTTACACCCAAGGAATCCCTTTACTCCAGTCATTCTCTGCCCTTGACTCTCATGCTGCATCTGCCCTTGACTCTCATGAGCTGTGCATCAGCATCGCAAGAGTCTAGAAGCAGGTCAATATGCGCCTTTCTCTCACCCAAACTGCCATTCTATGGCCAGCTTACCACTTATCCCAGCTCCCCTCTCCAAATCACCACAGCTCTTAGGGCCATTATATGTTACCATCGACAGCTAGTTTCTCAAACAAACACAAATGACTTTCTATGTATCTATTCCCTGAGATCCCCAACACTTTCACAATCACATAAACAAACCCCACTTCCCGGATAAAAATTGCATTATGTAAGAAATATGAGATTTGATTCAATCATAAATGGACCTGCCTGGTGCATCTCTTCTGGGAAGTAGAGAACTTGAAACGTCATTGCATTGTTAAAATTCTAATAATTTAACTTAATCTACTTAATTCTTATAATTTGTTGTTGGAACTTTATTCGCGTAAATTTATCTGTAATGAACAAATTGGGTAAAATATCCATCCACAGATGAATTATTTGGTCATCGGATAAATTCATTTAGTTACAATGCTCTATAATATAAGAGCTGAAAAAAGTGAGGGAAGCTCCATCTTCTTGAGATTCACTCCTCGTGGTAGACATAGGTTAATCCATGTTGCAATATTATTGCATACCCAAACCCAATTTAAACTCAAGAATGGCCCAATAGAAGATTGTAATCCTTACCAATCACAGCTTCATTTACAGTATATAGTTGCCAAACACCATCTCAGTACTTTTCTGATAGAATGTCATCTGTATCGTATCCACTTCACCGCAATGCAAGCGCACCTATATGGTATTACGAAAATGAGGTATGCAATGACATATACATTGTGTAATTCAAAATGGGATTTCTCATAGCTTCCTTCATGCTTAGGCGACACACAGCTTTCTATGTTTTTTCAAAACATTATGTGCAGAGCCTTGTCTTTCCACTGAATGCTACAACCATACTAGATGTGTTTGAAGATATTATCAGGGATAATGAAAGCGCACATAGAAGGCCGCATAAGGATATTGAAGGACATCTCGTGGAATATTGGTTAATGGATGTACTATCATTTGTTTCGTGCCTTGGGAACTAAAGGATCTGATCCCAATTTGCTCAATACTATTCACTGCAGGGTCACATAATCCATAGAAATTTAAAATGAAATGGATATTGTTCAAATGATTTATTATTCTAACACGGAGTGTATGGTTACAAAGGGGCCAACACAACATTACTTGGAACGTACCTTTTCAGTCCCAACTCCATTTTATGCTTAACCTGCAACCATCTGCTATCTCAAGGTCTATGGATACTACATCAATCATAAAGACATGACAGGATGGCTACTTGTTGGACTCCATCAACAACATTTTTCTTCTTCGAAGAAAGGAGAGCGTTTCCATTAAAATTTAAGAAATGTAGGAGCATGAACAAGGATTTTCTATTTATTAATCAATGAAGTTTATCAACATCCCAATTCGTTCAACAAACACTGACCACCAAATATCTAAGAATAAATAAACTGAGAAAAGCATAATGCACGATCAGCACAAAAGTTGAAAAGGAATAAAGATGTAATAAATAAAAGATCAACAGAAGATCAATCAATATAACCAATAGAGATTTAGAATTCATTGTCAAAACATACAATAGATTCAATAAATATGATAACTAGTGAAGAAGTGACTTAAGGTTTTAGATCCTTTTCTCCACCATTCATGTACAAAACGAACACTAATTGAACAGCTGGCCTGCATCTCCTTTTCCACTATAATTCAGTGGTCATATTCACTATAATCTCCCAAAACCATTTACAGATTTAAATTACAGTGTTATAACTATGAAATAAAAGGGAAAGAAATACAAATCTGTAGAACGCTAAAATGAGTTACCTTTCTGATACCTCAGCGAAAAGCTTACATACCCTTCCACCTTGGGCTAGGAAGAGGCACCGTCGGTGATAAGGGT
>NW_027354845.1:0-2781 GCF_012295235.1 Primulina huaijiensis
GATGGAAATTAGCAAGTCCCTCAATTCCGACAAAGGATTAAAGCATTTCCCTTTGACCCCTTTTAGGATTTTTAGGGGTCTTCTATGTTTAGCAGTTTACATTTCAACTGCGTTTATGTTCTTAGTTTATTTCGTGCCCCCGGCCGCTGTATTCACACGCCTATTTAGTGTACATTACAGTAGGAAATTAGTAACCTTCCTCTTTGGTCTTTGGCTTGGCCTTTGGCCATTCTTATTTGAAAAGATAAACAAGGTTAAAGTAATCTTTTCGGGCGAGAAAGTTCCGTTAGAGAAGAATGTTTTGATTATAGCCAACCACAGAACTGAGGTAGACTGGATGTATCTGTGGGATCTAGCTCTGCGGAAAGGGTGCTTGGGCTACATAAGATATGTTCTCAAAAGCAGTTTGATGAAACTGCCACTCTTTGGCTGGGGATTTCACGTTTTTGAGTTCATTCCAGTGGAGAGAAAGTGGGAGGTTGATGAACAGGTGATGCGCCGAATGCTTTCTACATTTACCAATCGTCAGGATCCACTCTGGCTTGCTGTCTTTCCCGAAGGAACCGATTTTACGTAAAACCTCATCAATCCTTCTGTCTTTCTAAATTTTCAAAGTATATTCATCACATTTATTCGAAGCCGCCCCCTTTACTACAATCTTTCTGTGTTCTGCTAAAATGAATTGTTTGTCAATCTTCAGGCACCATCTCTTTTGTATATTTTCTTGAAAACTTTTGGATCCCGGCTATATAACATTCACCTTGCATTTTTGACACAGCGATGAGAAATGCAGAAAAAGTCAAAAGTTCGCTAAGGAGAACGGATTACCAGTTCTGAAAAATGTGTTACTACCAAAGACAAGAGGTCTGCACACTTGCTTGGAGATCTTGAGGGATTCTCTAGATGCAGGTACTGACTGCCCCCTTCTTTGTCATTGTGTTGGTAATTTAAAAAGCTTATTGTCGCAAGTGGTTAAGGCAGCCTAAATTTTTCTCAGACACTTACTCATTATCGCCAGCACGTGTTGCAATCACGCAACAGCCATTAAAATCCCAACATATTCATTCGGACTTTGTGAATGTCTATAAGCAGGTCAAACCTGAGGTGAAACAAAAGAAAATGTACTGAAACTATTGATTTGTTCGAGTATTTCTAGTTAAGGTTTAGATAATGTGCTGATTTGATATTGTAGCAGTATAGGAGGTCCCCCATCTCAATACCGCCAATCAATGAGTTAAATATGGAAATAAACCCATGTCCGTGCGTAGCAGGCCAAGTAGGGATTCACATATTAAAACATAAATGTCTTACATCTCTATTAGTTCAAGTTTTCACATATGGTGGCCTTTCCAGTGTGGTTGCCTACGCAAAGCATTGCAACAAATTTGGTCTAATATACTGGTGCAAGCTATTTCTTACTAGTTTGACAAACTCTCACAAAGTGCTGGTAGTTTCATTAGTATTAAGACTTGCTGTTTACGAAAAGCAATATCCAATTCAAATATTTTAAATCATATAACCACACACAACATTCTCTCTAACAATATTGGCACCAACTTAAAACTCATGGGAGTTAAAGTTTTGTCCTGAACTCAGATACCGATAGCGAAATATAGCTAAACAATTGCCCCTTGCTAGAATATCGAAATGTGCCATTTAAATTCTTGTATGTAGTTGCACAAATTACCGACGACTTTAATTTTCAATAAAACGACAATCATCAAGTCCTACACCACCCCGGTTCCCTAATAACACACACGATTTCTCTATAGAAGTGCGTAAAATTCAGTTGACCAGTAAACATGCTCTTTCCATATTTGTTGCTTCATAAGATCATACATCATTGCACCACAAAATTTTGCAGTTTATGACATTACTATCGCGTATAAGAACAACTGTCCTACTTTCTTGGATAATGTGTTTGGTGTCGACCCTTCCGAAGTACACATACACCTCCGACGTATCCGTCACGAGGAAATACCCTCTTCGGAATCAGAGATCTCTTCCTGGTTGATGGATGCGTTTCAACTCAAAGATCAACTGCTCACTGATTTCATAGTTAATGGCCATTTTCCTAATCAAGGGACCGAAGATGAACTTTCAACACTCGGATGCTTGGCCAACTGTGCAGTGGTACTCAGTGTTACCGGTATCTTCACTTACCTTACCTTTTATTCCCTCCTTTTGTTTAAAGTCTATGTAGGTTTGTCTTGCGTTTACCTTGCTTTCGCTACTTATTTCAATATCAGACCATCTCCTATTTTTTGTCGTGAAGAGATGTCAAAGAAGAAATCATTGTAATGGAATTGGTCCATTCAAACAGAGGTTTTTTAACATTTTTTTGGGGTGATCCACTCTCTTCTCTTCTTATCTAAATTTGTGTTAGGGACAAATATTTCATTGATTTGGTTACACTCTTAAAAGAACTCCTGCATGTGTTGTATCGACAAGTTCAAATAGAAATACATTCATCACAAACAGAAGATGATATATGATGAGGTTTAATTAATGGTCGTATAGAGCTAGTTTGTAATTTAACGACAACCAAGTAATGTGAAAAATAAATATTCATCAATTTATTTAAAGATTGGAGTTGGATTTACTATTGAAATAAAAAATTTGGCATTTTCCATAAATTGTAATTTTTTTATGTTTAATATCTATACTATATTATAGTACATGATATACCTATAATTATTAATTTAGGGTCATTGTGTAATTAGTTTTAAAAATGATGAAAATCTATTTTAGTAAATATATAGTTCGCCTAAAACATATCTC
>NW_027354846.1:0-2783 GCF_012295235.1 Primulina huaijiensis
TTTAGTGGTTAGGCAAGACCTGAAAATGGGAGCTGGAAAGATCGCTTCTCAATGTGCTCGTAAGCCGATTTGATGTCAAATGGTTTTCAAGATCGAATTTTTTCAACCTTGACTTTTGTATTTATTTAATTTGTCCCTGTGATTGCTTTGCTATGCAGATGCGGCAACCGGGATGTATTCAGAACTTATGGAAAGGTTCTTTTTCTTTTGTTTTTATTTTATATTGTATCTGATTACCGTGTTATACCTATTGTTAGATAGCTGAAAATACTGCGTGTTGTCCACTTTTAATTTGCTGTACTATGGAATAATATGCTGGCAAAGAGGTATAATTTGCCAGTTCCAACGAAATTGTTTTGTAATTTTTTTACTTTGAGGAGAGAAGTTTGTGTAGTAAGAAAGGTTAGAAATAAAAATTCAAATTTTTCATGTGAAAGTGGATGATTGCCCCAGAGGAATTCCCACTGCTGCCTGGGATCTCATCACTTCGACCAGGTGGTGATGGTAGGAATGGCTTGATGTACAAGGGTTGGAAACTTACACTTCCAGGGAAAATACAAAAAAATCGACATCCTTTTCATTTGAGTATACGAGTTATGTCCATTTATATGTAACATTGTGGCAGAACTCTGAACGAAGAACATACATTAAAGATATGCAGTGTGCCACAGGGCATAATCGCTCTTGTCTTACACTAGTGTGTTAATCTGGTACTGTGAAAGTTGATAACTAAGTTGGGATTTGACTGCCTTACAAATAACCAGAAAACTCTTTTTTTTTAGATGGGTGCATCTATTATGAGTAAACTATTTTTTTTAGATGGATGAATCTGTTATGAGTTATATGACCTTGTTTATTTGATACTATGAGCTCATTTCTCATTTTCTTTGTATTGTTTTCTCATGCTCTAAGTGTAAACACTGCCTGATGCAGCCATCGGTCTCTTTTAAGGCAGTGGGAGCTTTGTGGGCAGGCCAAAATTGTCGTTACGTGCAAGAATCAGCAAGAAATGTAAGCAAGTCGCAAATTTTTAATTATGTAATCATCAAATTTTTGTTCCCTTAGCAAAGCCGAGTCTCTCCTTTTACTTGCTCAATATTTACTATATTATGTTTTATTGTAATCAGGAATAAGCTGAGGGATGCGGCTGAGAGCATTTGCCTTCCAACTTTCATCGTTGCTGATGCAGGACGTACCCAAGTAATACATTGTTCTCACCATTTTCTTATCATCGTTGATAGAATCAATGAACATATCTTTTATCGTGTTGCTTTCTCAGTCCACTGTATTTCACCATCCAAAATGTCTGCAATCGCACTCTGCAATCGTATAATCAATATGGTGATTTTCTTATCAGGATCTTTGGCTTATTTATGCAGGTTTCAGCTGGGTCAAATACTGTTCTCGCTATTGGACCAGGTGCTTGTCTCATCCAATCATTTATACATCATCATAAAATGTTCTTTTCTCAGAAATTTAGCTTTGTGTGGTTTCATGGAAAAATCAAGATATGTTTATATTTTACACAGATATGGCAAAGGTATATCTACCGTTCATTTTCCCGTTTGGAAATTGTCAAGATATGTTTTCCTGAATTAAAACACCAGCATTTCTTGGAACCATCAATGGATTTCTTTTAAAACTTTGCAACACTATCCCATATAATTAATGGTTGCTCCCAGCTCCCAGTCACTGATAAATATTGGTGTGTTTATGATACAAAACTATTTAATTTAAGCATGTAAAAAGTACGAGGGCGTGTTTCTTGAAGAAAACGCTGCGATCTTCATGTTTTTGGCAATTTTCCTGACACGAGCATCATTTTATATGAAACTAGAAAATCCCTCATTATTCGTTGTTGAAGCATGAAGACCTTACTCAAAACCCAGAGAGTGTTTATGTCATGACTAAACCATTGAGATTATCGATGTAATTTCCCTGCTATAACCATGATGCCTTGTGTAACTTCGTTCATGTCATTGAACGACTGTGCAGGGAGTAAATCAGCTGTGGATTCTATTACCGGGAAGCTACGGCTGCTTTGATGGTGCACAGCTATATCTTTTTGAAACAGTTTTGTTCCATTAATCTTCAATATTATTGTATATGGAATTATTCTTCGACTTTTATAGCTTATCCAGACTCTATGAAACAACCTGGCGGGCTTTGAATTTCAAAGGTTATTGTATTAATTTTTGTTGGAGTTTTCCTCCTCGGAAGTTGGAACCAAATATGAGTAGACCTGCTTTTGAAAACATCTCTATATACCTCAATATCCTGATGTATATATTTACAAGCACACAAATAATTCGTGCGCGAAAACTATGAAGAGTAACAAAAATTATAAATTAGTCGAATTCGGCTCGAAAAAAATTTCGTTTCCCCAGCAAAATTTTTAAAAAAAAAGTACTTTTGTGATAAATTATGATGATCCATCGTAATTATATGTGTCATCATGATAATTAAATAATGTAATTCATAGGAACGTAAATATTGTTACTCCACATGCATTATTCAACCTAAGAAAAGAGAATAGAACAATACCCTTGTAGATGATTATCCTATAAATAACTTGGCTATATTTAATTGTTTAGTAATTCATTTCCTTTGTAATGTTGGGAATACAACTTGAACTTCTAGCAATCCCACCTTTGTTCCTTGCAGCACCATTCTTATGATCCCTAGGGCTGACTGACTTAGCCCTACTCTTCCTCAAGATCTCTCTCATGGCCTCTGCCTGACAAAGCACCGGATACGCCCTACCGAGCCGATTGAAACTCGCA
>NW_027354847.1:0-2795 GCF_012295235.1 Primulina huaijiensis
GTAGAACTGGTTTTATTTTCTATAGAACTCTAGAAAGTTTTACCTATACAAGCATGAATCAAAAGCACAACCATCATTTTATATCAAACTATGACCAAAACTACAAAAAACAAAATAAGTAACAGAATAGTACCCAAAATTTAACTGTGCAATAATGGAGAGCCTTTCCCTTAATGCTGATGTATGATTTACCGGGCATATCCTAATAGCAAACTATATTCCCATGTTGGAATATAACCATCATTGAGAATGTGTGACCACAACTCGTCTAAAATTGAATATATTTTTTCCCTCTCTGGATGAATTCCATCATTTGCTAAAAAAGCATGCAATCTGTCCTTGACTTCAATCCAGCTTTGACCAGGAATTTTCTTCACACCCTTTTCTTTCATTAAACTTCTAGATGTGGCAAAGTCTTCCCAATCACCAGAGGAAGCATACAAGCTGCAGAGTAACACATGAGCAGCAGAATTGGAAGGATCAATCTTCAATATATTCTCAGTAACCCGTTTTCCAACCTCAAGATTATTACGAGTTTTACAGGCAGCGAGTAGAGTTTTCCATGTTACAATATCAGGTTTAAATGGCATTTTATTGATCAAATCTTCTGCATCATGGATGCGACCACCTCTAGCAAGCAAGTCAACGACGCATGAATAATGCTCTCTTGTGGGGACTACGCCATGTTCCTTCTCCATAGATTTGAACAATTGCAGCCCTTCTTCCACCAGTCCAACATGACTACAAGCCGTTAAAACTCCTACCAACGTCACTTCATTTGGCTTTACACCTAGCTTCTTCATTTCTTTAAAAAGTTTCAGAGATTCTTCACTATAGCCAAATTGAGCATACCCTACAATCAAACTACTCCAGGATACAACATCAATATTTTCCATGTAATCAAAGAGCTTTCTACCTCTTTCAATAGATCCACACTTCGTATACAAATCAATCAATGTATTCATAACCAAATTATCAAAATAAATCCCAGACTTCACGGCATAGCAGTGAACCTGACCTCCCATCTCCAAAAAGGCAGCTTTTCTGCAAGCCCCTATTACATTTGCTAACGTGATATGGTCACACTTCCCATACAATAGTAACATCATTTTAAACAATGATATAACTTCTTCAACCTGTCTGTGATGCATACACATTGTAATAATAGCGTTCCAAGAAACAAGGTCTGCATTGCTTCGAATCTCCTCAAACATTTTATACGAATCATCACAACTTGAGCAATTAGCATACATTGTAAGCAGCGTGTTGCAGACTGAAATCTCGAGATCTAGTCCCATCTTTATAATGGAGGAGTGCACCTGTATCCCCTGAGACAGTGCAAATGTATCTGTGAAAGCACATAACAAAGAACGAACTGTGATATCATCTGGTTTCAACCCCAAATGCCTCATCTCAGAAAAAATCAACATAGCTTCATTCGCATCACCACCGTTAGCAAAACCCGCTATCATTGCATTCCAGGACACTGTATCATGAACTTCTATGAGATCGAATGCTGTTTTTGCTGAACTCAGGAAACCACATTTTGCATACATATTTGTCATAGAACAACCTGTGAAAGAATCTCCTGCAAAACCATATTTTATGCTTATACCATGTACCTGTCTTCCATAGTCAGGTTGTCCAAGAAAGCCACAAGCACTAAAAACACTGCCAAAAATAAATTCGTTTGGATGGTAAGTACCCAAAATAAGCATATCCTTAAAACAGCTAAGGGCGTCCCACTCACAACCGAATTTTGAAAACCCGGCTATCATTGAACTCCATGAAATCAAATCCTTTGATTTGATACGCGAGAAGACATCACGTGCAACATTTATCTGACCAAACTTGGCATACGTTGTGATGAGAGCATTTTGAGTGATAAGGTGGGAACCAAATTCAGATTTAACTACCTGCGCATGCAGCTGCCCTGCAAAATCAGCATCATTCACACTTGAACATGCTTTAAGCAAACTGCCGAAAGTGAAATGATCTGGCATATGACCTAACTGCTGCATGAGGATATATAAATTTATGGCTTCAATATCTGGACCATTCAGTGAGTATCCAGTAATAAGTGCTGTCCAAGTCACGACATTCCGGTCCTGCATGTTATCAAAGACCTTCCTAGCATCCTTCATAGACCCACATTTTCCGTACATGTTAAGAATATGGTTCTCAAGGATTACATCAGGTTGCAAGTTGAACTTCAAGATGTGGTCATGAATTCTTTTTCCATATTCCAGGGACCTCAGAGATGCGCATGCAGAGATCAAATGTGCATAGGTACTTGGATATATGATGTAATCTTCATTTTGTTCTAGAATGTCAAAGCCTCGAAGGGCATCTTTGAAAAGCTTTTCCTTGCACAAGGAGCTAATGTGATCATTGAATGACTGTTCATTTTTGAAGTAAGGGATTGCAACGTTATTTTTAAGGTTGGTATAGATACTGGTACACTGCCGAATAGGCTGCAATCTTTTCAACATTTTCTTCTACGGCAGAAGGACAAAGAATTCCACCAGTTCACGTCTCTCATAATACTAAATACCAGTAGACTGAGTGAAGATTACAATTATATCCGCCACTCAAGTAAATCAGAATACACATACATGTTCAATGGCAAGGCAAAAAAAAATAACTCAACCAGAAATGGTATTGAAACTGTACAAAATACATAACAAAGTCAAAGTCCTTGGAGAGGAAGGGTAAGCTAAAAAAACCATAACCATAAAAACTCACAGTTTAAGGTTATGAATTTCACCATGTTTCGAACAACCAAAAGAAACAAA
>NW_027354848.1:0-2798 GCF_012295235.1 Primulina huaijiensis
GAAGGACTGAGGTGTTGATTTATATATGCTGGCTGACGTTATTTGTTTTTACCACATCAAGATTTAGGCAATTTGCTTGTATTCTTTTTTTGAACTGCATCCACGTTTTTGCATAAACGCAGAACTCTTTGTGAATGGCATGGGCCGGAGAGGGTGTACTAGTGCATCGAGTTCCTGTAACAGCTGGAGGAGGGTGTACTAGTACTGCCACCGGACATGATGTGGTCTCATCAAGAAATTTAATCTCGTGATATATTGATTGCCTCTGTAATTTGGTATCAATTCGTGATTGTGGGAATACAGATGCTGAAATCTGGGAAATCTTGGTAATGTTTTGATTTAAGCAAAATCGTACACTTTGTGCACTTTTGGACTAACTTGAATGTAATTTTGGCAGGAGGATTGCGGAACTGAAAAGGGATGAATGCCAAGCTGTGGTTGAAGATGTCATGTATATGCTTATTTACCACAAGTTTTCTGAGATTGGAGTTTATCTAGTCCCCCGGATTTCACAATGTGTCTACAATGGTCGGCTCGAGATTTTTCCTTCGAGGGACTGGGAATTAGAGTCTATTCATAGCATTGAGGCTGTGGAGATGGTGAGGGAACATTTGAATGACGTTGTTGGATGGAGGGCAAATTCGAATGTCAGAGAGAGTTGGGCCATTACTGAGATTGAAAGGCTTCGTCTCTGCAAATTGTATGCTGCTTCCATTCTGTATGGATACTTTTTGAAGTCCGCTTCTCTAAGACACGGTTTGGAATGGGGTCTTTACCGCAGCAACTTTAGCATTGGTGATTGTACCCACGTACCTCTTCCTGAGACATTTTCTTTAGAATCGAAGCTCGTTGCCTTCAGCCAGAGCAGCAACTTGAGGTCTGCTTCTGTGGGTCATGTATCATATGGACCTGTAAATAAACCGAAAAATTTAAAGCGGTATGTGATGGGATTTGACAAAGAAACTATCCAGATGTGTGCAAAACCGAAGTCTACCGAGGCCGTGAATCTGATAGAGAGATACACTCTCGCCCTCTTTGGAGACAAGAATACTGGTCTGCTTGAATCTGACGAGATAATTTCAACGTCTTTTGCAAGTCTGAAGAGATTTGTGCTTGAAGCTGTTGCTTTTGGTTCTTTCCTCCTAGAAGCAGAAAACTGTGTGAATGCTGTGTATACGCTCGAGGAAAACTGAGTATGGTCCGACTATAGCACGATCTGTGCTCGTATATTTGTGCATATAAGTTTTCTTTTTTCAAGCTAATGTGTATTTGCACAGTGCAAATGCATACTTGTACAGAACATGCTCTGATTTCTTAATGACAAAATAATGTATATATTCCAGTTCCTCAGGGCTCAGATATGGTAATGGTGACATTTTTTTCCTTATAAAATCTTTAAGTTTCTTTGCTGTATAAATTTATGTGATACGTTTCTATGGTTCATACGCAGAAAAAATAGTGCAACCGTACCTAGAAGATCAGTAATAAACTCTTGAATTAGTTAAATGAAGCCGGATTTTGGTATGATGCAGAAGAGAAGCTCCTCCGCAAGAAAGACACACACTAAACATATTGCCACTTAATTAATATAACTGACCTTGCCAACCTCAAGTCTTTCTTTACTCCTCAAATTCAAATTTCTTGTATTACACGAACTCGGAATCTTCCTTTTGAAATGTCTTTGAATTGTTATAAATTGTGGAAACAAGTACCCTATGTTATACTGCAAGAAAAGGAAACCAGATTGAATAAGTGAAATCCAACGTTAAAACTATAGACTATACCACGTCCATCTTTACTACCAAGTTCAGAAGAAATATTTCAAAAAATCACAACCTTTGTCTTCCTTTGCAAGATTCTTCATTTCCCTCCCCAAGAAATGATCGTTTTCCTCTTGAAAACCGTGTCGAATTTAATAACAAGTTTGATCTTTACTTCAACGGCCCATGTAATCTTAAAATTGACACAGATGCTCAAAATCAACGGAGAAGGCAGCCAAAGGGTGCTAGAACAAGTCTGTGACATGATCAAGGCATTGCTGGAGCACTTGTTCGGTTCAATATAGAATTTCAGGGAAACTATTGTGAAACTTTGATTTGTAGTATAAGAGATGCATTTTTGGGAATTAATTGGCTAAGATGTTGAACAACCGAAATGCTAATAATCTTCTCTGTAACGAATTTGAGCAATTCAGTCTCTTTCTTAAATTTTTTTGAGCATGCAGACTGATATATCTATGATTGTGATGTCATCCCAAAAAATTTTCTACAAATCATAGTTCCCACTATTGTCTTTGAAATCCTATATTGATCACAAAAAAAGTGGAAAACACGAAAAGGCGTTGATTGGTATTTGACATAATTATTAGAGATAAATATCTGCATGCTAAAAAGAAGAGATAATTGAAATAATCAAATTTGTTACAATGAGATATTAGCTTAACGAAAATTTCACAAGAGTATTTGGTACCATTTTGGCATTAAAGGAGATTAAAATGCTCAAATATGTTACATCTGTTACAGAGAAAATATTATCACAACGAGAATTTCATGAGATTATTTGACTCAATTATATCCTTTTGTTTTCAAAAGAATTCTCAGAGAGGACATCGTTTTCAGACCTCATGCATTGTAGAGAAAGAAGAAAAATTCTGGGGCCCTTTTCAAATTATTTAATTTATTAAAAAAAGTAAAAGAAAAGAAAAATGAACTGGTTGAAGAGCAGGCATCTCTATATGCTTCCGGCAGCATTGATTTTCATGTGTATTATTGACAGAGTATTCAAATAATATATTAGAA
>NW_027354849.1:0-2799 GCF_012295235.1 Primulina huaijiensis
AATATATTTTTTTTAAAAATAAATTAAATAGACTTAAAAATAAAAATATATTCCTACTTGAATTTATTAATGATAATTAGAATTAAAACCAATTTACGTTAAATTCAAATTTACCAATTCATAAATAATTTATGTACTAATTAAATCATTTACAATAATTAATTATACTAATTTATCAATAATTCGTGTACCATAACAGATTTTACTCTTTCATTAATCAAATAATGCTATTTCGAAATGGATGTTATATTTTTCAATAGTCAGACAAATCATACTGTGGATATATTCGGTCGCCGGAGTTTTATATTTTCAGGCTAATGTTCTTTGCCTGTTAACTACCAAGCTTCAACTATCACCAGAACCGAACAAGTTACCGGCCTTCAACCTAATACCCCTAGCCCCTACGACAGTTACGAGAACTAATCAATCCAGAAACGAGCGTAGAAAAGGTGATATGAAGGCAATTGAAATTAAGATTAGAGATTGGCCCATGAAAAAGAATCTAGACATGCATTGATAATTGAAATATCAAGAACCAAAACTCACACTCTAGGAGAGATATAGGCAAAGAAAACAGATCCAGAAGCCACTGAATGAAGCATGAAATTAAATAACCCAACAATACAGACGAGGGGACGTTCCATGAGCTCTTTATAGTTTACCTCACAAGAGGAATGAGCAGGTACTCAGCATAGAAGAGCTGCATAAATTAATGGGAGACATTAGAGATTTTTTTTCATTGAGCCTTCACACGGCTCCGCAGTTAACCGAGGGAACCATAGTTCATCACGCTTTCTTGACGAAGTGGATTGATTGATTACCTTCCATATGAACATGTAAAAAGATGTGATCGCAACCTTGTTCTTCAAATCGGTTGATTTTGCACGGTTCCATAGCAACAAACCCAATATGGTATGACCAATTACCTAAAATACAAGTGCAAAGAGAAGAAAGAGGTTGAACGAATTGGTGACCATCGAACGGATTATACTTGACCAAGATAAATTTAAGATACCCTGGTTATCAATCTTCATGATCGGCAATATCACAATCTCCTCAATGTAAAAGTTGGGACATTAAAGTTTCTTGCTGACAAAACATTGAATCTCGTAACATAAATTTTTATACTTAATCAAGGCAATTTCTATGTGGCAATAGTTTTTCCCTTTTTCTATTTGAGAAGGGTTTTAGACTTAGAACGGTCTTCTTAAGATTATTTCGAGCTTCTGATATTTCGTCTACCTCTAACACAGGTTGATGGTGCTTGTGACATATAATCACAATTTGCGCTATCGGCCCATCCTACGTGTCAGATTAAGAAGCAAGAAAGTAGATGTGAAAGATAAGATTACCGTTGTCCACTTGCTCCAAGTGCAAGAGGATGTTGCTCCCACCAACAAAGCAACAGCATATGCGATTTCAAGAAGAAATATACAAACCCAAAAAACCTGTTATAATTGCATTAGAAAATCAAACATTACCATATACCAATAAGAAACGACATTGAGAATGTCATTTCAGAATGGAATGGCATATTAGTTGATCGTAACCTTTTCTTGGCCCAATCGAACAGTAAAAGACTGGATTCCATAAATCTTGTCCCCCACAATATCAGGTATGTCCTATAAATATCAAGTTCCAGAGTAAAAAATACTGGTCTCCCAACAGTTTTCGGAGCGTACACAAAATAAAGATCACTTACCTTGAATAATGCTATGACCACTGAGAAGAAGCTCATGAAAGCAGTTGCAAATATTACAGGCTTTGCAAAGACAGCTGGTCTACCAAAAACAAACATCTGAAAACGGCAAATAACGTAAACATAAAGTTTATAAACTTGCAACATAGAGCATCACTAGAAAAATGCATAAGAACTGCACTAAGAGAAACCAGAAAGTCACATCATATTTCCTCTCCTGTTCAGATCTAAATTTTACAGCTATCAACTCAATTTTAATTCTAGATTTACCTCGTATGGAAAAGGTATTGAACATCAACACTAGGCAGATCATAACTTCATCTAAGGACATAGTTTATGTCATAAAAGGATCAACTAATTTGTATAAATGGGCAGCAATATCAATCAGTAGCAATGAGATAGCAAATATTTAAGACTTGCTGCAGTATTATGAAAAACTTTATATTTGATTCCACTACACAAGTAAGCATAAATGTTAGAATATTTCTATTACCCTAAGTTTTGATGATTGACAAAATAGCATAATCGAGTTGTTTTAGGTCCAACCGCTCTATCTTCAGGTTTTCAGACAGCTGGATCAAATTCAAGTCGTTTAGACAAGAGTATTAGAAGATCAAGATGTTTTGGCAAGATTGTCTGAACTTCAACTGGAAGATATCATCTGTCAAACTGACCGGTAATACACGTGCTCAAACTGTTGAAGATCCAACCGTGCTGCCACTAGTCAGAAAAGTGTTATTTCTTATAGGACATTAAAGTCAAGCCGTTCAAACGTCCACCCCATAGAGAATGATTTCATGTATCCTACCAACTCCCGAACGAAAAAAAGTTACTTATTTCGGACATGTTGTGGCAGCTTTATGAAAAGCAAGAACTCAAAGTCGCAAAAGCACAAGCAACATTAAATGAGCATTTAATGTTGCGTACGGCAAATAAAAGCGACATGTCCATTATGTCGAATGATAGTACTGATGATCGTTGAAAAGCAAATCCGACAGTTGGAGCTTTTCAACTATAAATATGTAGAACTTTGAAGAGAAGAATATAACAGAATTTATCAACAAATTTATCTCAAGCCTGCATATTTCAAGATCTTCGAG
>NW_027354850.1:0-2799 GCF_012295235.1 Primulina huaijiensis
GATATATATTGTATTTACATGATCTGGTTTGCTTGTATTTTGCTCAAGCTTGGGCTTGGAATTTGATTGAAAGTGCATTTCAGAGGCTGTTAATGGGCCGGACTTCGTCATATTTAAGTTTTCGGATCTTATGGATATACGATTATGCCCACAAATTATTACCATAAATCTGTGTGTTTTTTTATTTATTATAAACTAGTGTTCTTTTGCATGAGGTGTATTCTTATAGAAGTCAAATATTTATGTGATAATTTTTTGTTATTTTCATATTAATGATTTTTTTTTTTATTAAAGATGACAGACTATCCAAAAGTATGAAAAATAGATAAATATAAGATTGTATTTTAAAAAATAGATATATAAGATTGAATATTTAGAAAGAATGACTATGTTAGGAAAATAAAATAAAAAAAATCTTCTTCAGCAAAGTTATATAATAAGGGAGTCGGGATCGAATTATAGTTAAGAGAGTAGTGAATACACTCTTTTAAAATATTTTGAAAAATTTGAGCAGACTTTAATAGTTATTACCTGTAAAAACACTTTCTTGAACGATTAAACTTAACTGGACCATTAAAAAGAGTTTAATTGTGAAACGGTCCAACTAGACTAGTGATATAATAGATATTCAATGCAAGATATCAATCAACATACCAGCTAGATAAATAAAGATAGTGCGTATCTTAAATAGACAAGATATTATGGATGTTCGGAGATAACTCCTACATCACATTTTCTTTCACTTAGGAAGAAATTCACTAAAAGACTTTGATTTATACAATCATTGTACAAACACACCTTGACTGTGACTTATCACACTGTCTAAGTCAAAACTCTTCGCTATAACTCAACACAATAAGTTATGTCTTGTTTAAGAACCCTCGTTCATCAGACACAACAAACTTTTCGCATGTCGCTTTGAACGGCTAGAATTAGTAGGGTAACATAAGTTGATCCTTGGTGATCTGATATCAACAAATAAGCATGTGCTAGATGAACAGCTTGATATTTTAGAAATAATAAGTGTGCTCGAGATATTGTATATTGCATATTGCGAAAGTTTAAATCATGTATCCATTTCTTGTTGATATATCTTTGAAGTTCTGAATCTGCATATTTATACCCAAAGTATTCCAAAGGTCGGAAAACATTTTCAACCATCATTCGTACTATCTCCCGAAAGATTGGTATCATCAATCTCTCTTCATCGTACACTACATTAAATGCTCATTTAATGCTTCTTTTCTTTTTAAGGCTTCAGATATTTGTGCTTCCGAAAATTTGATTGATTGTTGACATTTTAAGAAGCATTCATATCAATCAGTAGTTGTTAAGATAAAATTTTTAAGAAACATTCCTATCAATCAGGAGGAAGATTCTATCTTTAACTGATCGAAGTCAAATTGTGACATTGACTTGACCACTTCATCAACAGAGACTAATGACATATCTGGAAGCTCTCTAGTTTTGTTTTCTGTAGTTGGGGGAGGAGATGAAGCGAGTGGATCGACATTTGGTTAAGAGGTGGGAACTATAGACTCTGCCTAAATAGGAGGTGGAGCGGCTTGAGTCTTGTTGGAACAAAAAATTTATGTTTTGGTGTTAACAAATAACTAAAGCTGAACTAATCTAAACTAAACTGAACTTCAAACCAAACGGAACTAGCTATGCCCATAAGCTAAACTGGTTTACATAAACTGGACTAGTCAGGCAAAACTAACTCGGACCTAAACTGAAGTATTTCTCAACATTCTTATCAATTTATCAGTTATCATCATTCAGTCTCAAGGAAGTCAGTTTACACCAGAGGGCTAAACTGATTTTTGAATAAGTTTTTCTATACCTTGCTGACACGACCAGTATCAACCACATTTTGTACGGATGTCAGGAATGATGACCTGGACAAAAGACGATCAACGACTACATTATTTGAAACGGATCGTTTTTTAATTTTGTAATCGTCATAGTTCGGAATCAATAAATAAAGATGCAGATCAGTGGAGCAGGTAAAGCAGGTGTTACCAAGCTACAAGAACAAAAGTTATGTACTTATAACAACCAAGTTTCAAGTTTTCAAGTTCAAGCAAAACTGCTCATACACTAAGGCACAAATTACAAAATATTGTATCTGATCATTGAAGGTAATTAATTGCTAGAAATTCTTTGTAATTCATTGTATTTGAGAACAATGTGCATATTGTTTCTTCGTTCAGTTGAGTAGACTAGGAGTTTCAATTTTGGAAGTGTAAACTCAAAACCAAACTGAGTTTTTGCAAATTACTTGTAAAGATCAAAGCCTTCTAGTATGAGCCTTCCCAAAAGAAAGAATGAGTGACGTAGGAGCTTAAGTTCTCCGAACATTTAGAAACAAATTTGCGTATATTTTACTTTCAATTTACCATTCAATTTACATAGTCAATCCATATTAGAATTGTTCTAATATATTTAGTTTGACTTCTTTCCGTACATATTTTGTTAGCTAACTGACATTGACAATCAAGCTATCAAGTTCAGTTTCTAATCAGATTGAATTATTTTCGAATAAAGAAATTTTAAGAAGAGTTTTTTCAACTCTTATATTCTAAACACATGAACTGATCCTATCAAATAATATCAGAGCAAGATTTATTCTCGCCTCTGAACATTTTTTAAAATGGATTCATTCAACAAGATCTCAATATTTACCAGAGAAGAATTTAATGTCTGGAAGATAAGGATATATGCTCATTTAGCTATACAAGATGATGATATGTAGTACATCATTACTGATGAACCAATGACAATTATGAAAGAAAATAT
>NW_027354851.1:0-2800 GCF_012295235.1 Primulina huaijiensis
CGCTTCTGCTGTGTTTCTCTGATTTGATCAAAATAATTTTATAGCCAAAATCATTCCGAAGACTATAAATTTCCAACAATGGTTCGATGCAAGTTGAAGAAAAAGAATATGCCGACTGAATTTTGGCTGAAGCGGTTTCTTGTGCTATTTATTTAATCAACAGGACACTCACACAGAGTTTGCAGAATACTACTCCTAACGAAGCTTGGTATGGACAGAAACCAAATGTTCATCACTTGAGAACATTTGGTTGTCTTGCTTATTCACATATTGCATATTCTTTTCAAACTAAACTTGATGATAAGGCTGAAAAGTGCATCTTTATTGGATACAGTGAGAGGACTAAAGCTTACAAGCTGTATAATCCCAAAAAAAAAAAAGAAAAAAAAGAAAATTGTGATTAGCAAAGATGTTCGATTTGATGAAAAAGCTTTTTATGATATTTCAGTTTCTTCAAGTTCATCATATCAGCATATTCTTGATTTTGATGAAGGAGAGTCTCGAGCATTTCACAAAATGATGGAGGAAATCAAATTGCTCATGATTCACCATTGACAGCGGAAACACGAACAAGGAGCTTGAGAGATATTTATGATGAAACTGAAGAGACTGATGCAACAAATCAGGTATTCTTTTTGTAGAGGAAGACCCAATTACCTTAAAAGAAGCATCAAAGGAAGAAAAGTGGAATTATCAAGCTATGAAAGAAGAAATCAAGTCTATTGAAAAGAATGGTAAATGGGAGCTTGCTACTTTCCCTTCGCATAAATCATCGATTTTCAAAACAAAGACCAATCCAGACGGTTCTGTTCACAAATATAAAATAAGGTTGGTTGCGAAAGGGTACAAGCAAAATGAAGGTGAGGATTTTAGTCTGATATTTGCTCCTGTTTCTAGACTTGATACAATTCAGTTGATTATTTCACATGCTGCCCAAAATGTTGGAAATTGTTTCAAATGGATGTGAAATCAGCCTTTTTGAACGGTTATCTTCAAGAAGAAATTTATCTTGAGCAGCACTTGGGTTTGTTAGAAAAGGCGAGGAAGATAAAGTGTACAAACTCAAGAAATCATTATACGGTTTGAAGCAATGACCTCGTGCATGGTATGATCGAATTAATGATTATTTCATTAAATTTGGTTTGAAAGATATCAAAAGGAGCCCAAGTTGTGGTCTTATGGTTGTAAGTCTCTATGTTGATGATCTTATTTTCACGGGTGATGATTTGGAGACGTTGAATCTTAAAATCTCGATGATGAAGGAATTTGAAATCACTGATTTAGGAGAGTTGCATAATTTTTTGGGTGTTATTGTTCAACGGTCAAAGGCAGGTATCTTCATTTCTCAAGAGAAGTATGCAATTGAAATTCTGAAAAAATTCAAGATGGAGCATGCAAATCCTGTGGTAACTCCATGCATCACGGGCTTGAAACTAAGCAAGAAAGTTGAAGCAAAGCTTGTAAATCCAACCATATTTCGAAGCTTGATTGGGAATCTAATGTCTCTTACCGCTACTCGGCCCGACATTATGTCGCAGCAAGTTTGGTAAGTAGATTTATGTAGAAACATTGCTCAAATCATTGGGAGGCAGCAGAAAGAATTTTAAGATATATTAAAGGGACAATTGATTATGAAATTTTCTGTGAAGCAAAAGTTCCTATCAAACTTGTTGGTTACGCAGATAGTGATTTGGGAGGAAGAATGGATGATTCTCGAAGCACCTCGGGCTATGTTTTCAATCTTGGAAGTGAGGCAATTTCTTGGAGTTCAAAGAAACAGCCAATCGTAGCACTTTCTACCACCGAAGCAGAATACATTGCAGCTTCTTCGGCTGGATGTCAAATTATGTGGTTGAAAGGAGTTTTGGAAAGGTTGACGATCAAGCAAAATGGTCCTACAACATTATACTGTGACAACAGTTCAACCATTTAGTTTCGAAGGATCCTAATTTACATGGGAGAACAAACCATATTCGTCTTCGTTTTCATTTCTTAAGGAAACTTGTTAATGAGGAGAAATCAAAGTGGAGTATTGTCGAAGTGATGAACAACTTGCTGATGTTTTTACAAATCTCTTGGAGGACCTGTTTTTTCAAGAAATGTCGCAGCTTTGGGAGTCGAGCAAATTTGATTTACTGGAGGCATTGATGGAATAAATCAAAGTTTGACCCTCACTTTCTAGATAATTCTTCCATTAATTTAGTCTACTAGAATATTTAAGTAGTTTGAAGGGTCTTTGGTTAACTACAAAATTCAAAGAGTCGTCTAGTTTTTAGGTATTCCCTTTGTCAAGTTGGTTGTATAAATAGGTCTTCAAAATCAATAAAAAAAAAGAAGTAGAGAATTTTCCTCGCCAAAATCTCACGCTATATTGTTTTCTTTATTGGATGATTTTCTAAAACATCAAACTCAATTGGTTAGCGTTAAAATACTCCTCATTATTATCATCTTTCCCCACTTAAAACTGGATTTTTGAGGAGGATTAACCTTCATAAAAGATGTCATCCATTGAGGCAACAATGTGGTTCATTCACATCTAGTAAAATGGTCAGACCAGCCCATGTTATTGATGTGTTACTACAAGTTTAATAATAATGTAGAAAAAGAAGCAAAGTAGCAAAACAGTATAAATTTATGACAGTAGAACTTGGACAATATTTCAAACAACTAATTTCTAAACTAACCTCTATCTGACGAAGCATCCGTGCATTCTGTGAAAACATAAGTATGAAGTGTCCCTTGGGAAGTAAATCACGTTGGATCTCGGTTTTCTACGTGCCCAAACGCAGCAGAAGTTTAA
>NW_027354852.1:0-2804 GCF_012295235.1 Primulina huaijiensis
AGTGATATCGACAAGCTTTCTATTTCAAACATTCCATATGGATCAAAAAGGTTTAAGAGTTTTTTCCACTTTCATGGAATTTTCTAATGATTTGCAATATCCTCTATGTTGATTACTTCATAATTTCTTGGTGTTTTGTGTTATCCCGAATATTTTTTACAAATAATGACATTTTTTTAGTTTACAGATGTGTGTGTGATGTATGATTTATACTTTGTGTTACTCTAATAGGTTTTGGACTCATATTGTGATGGCCTATGCCTTTACTTTTTGGACATGCTACACTCTAAGAAAGGAGTATGCGGCTGTTGCAACATTGCGCTTGCACTTTCTTGCTTCTGAAAGACGTCGTCCTGATCAATTCACGGTATTAAGCAATATCCTGATAAAAATTAGTTTGTCGGAGGAATATTTTTTTCCTTAACCAATAAGAAAATAGGTCTTATTTAACCCCACAAATTGATAATGTCTATAATCTTCTGAAATCCTTCCTATTCTCTCCAAGGAAATTGGTAAGCGAAAACACTCATACTCTTGGGTATATGAATGTACTAGAAATTCCCTTCTATTTTCTGGCAATATGCTTTTACAATACAAACTTTTAATTTTTCTGACTGATTCAACATTTTGTTTGGTGATTGCGAAATATACCGGGTTGTCCAACTTTCTTTCTCCGTTGTTAACTTCAATTGGTTATATACCTAAGTATTAACTTAAGATACATATCTATGGTGGCTGCTGATGTCTTAACTTTTTGGTATCACGGGCCAACTTTGTTTTCCTCTTTCAGTGTTAAAGCTTAATTTTTCACAGGTTCTGGTTAGAAACGTGCCACCTGACCTTGATGAATCAGTGTCGGAGTCTGTTGAGCATTTTTTCTTGGTCAACCATCCAGATCATTATCTGACTCATCAGGTTCTCGTCTTCCTAAAATTGCCAACTATGCATAGTTCATAGTCAGTATGATTTGCTTTGTTTTACTTTTAAAAAATAATGTCAATTCAAACCTTGTTATTTCCAATTTTCTCAAACCAATTCAGTTTCATGTTATTTCAAGAAAATTCCAATAATGTAGAAAAGAAAAGGGAAAAAAATCTTTTCACTCAGTTGCTCTAAGATAACATTGTAGCATATCTTAAGATTTTTTGTTTTGTTTGACTATTCTCTAGTGGCACGTAAACATCCATAAGCTAAAGCTTTTACATTTATGTGAATGAAGATGTGATTTTGAAAACAAGGAATGGGTTAATTATTAGTGTGAGCAAATAAATATAGGTAAAGGGAAATGGAATCAAAGGAATTAAGTAGTTTTAAAGAAAGTAGCTTCTTAAACTTAGTGTGCCTCATGTAATCTCAGTGTTCTAAAAGCCGTCGTTTAGGGCCGTCTAGGCGGTGGGTTATTGTGCCTCATGTAATCTTAGTATTCTAAAAAGCCCCGCCTAGGACCGCCCACTGCTCCGATTTTTAGAAAAATTATAACTCTAGGCGTTACCTTAATAGTCGGCCTAGGCAGCTCAAAATCTGCCTAGACGGCCGCCTAGGTTGATATATAACTTTTTTTTTTATTTTTGTTCAAAATTTTTAATTTTTAAAAAAAGATTATTTGGCATATTATCCATCAATTTGTATCCTATTAATATATTTTCTTGTCAGCCTTTGATGTTCGTTCTACTTATCGCTTCTGTTTTGATTCTTCTCAGGACAAAATTTTGTCTAGTATATGCATATGGTAGACATTTTACATCAATCTTTGCTTTTTGTTGCTGTAGCATCGTTCTTTGTTTAGACAATTTGTGCAGACTGTCATTAATGCCAATAAACTTTCTAAACTGATCGAGGAGAAAAAGAGCAAGGAAAATTGGCTTGACTATTACCAGTTAAATTATTCAAGAAATCAATCACAACGACCAATGACCAAGGTATTGCTATGTGTTTCAACTTATTTCGAGTGTTGAATCTTGGATCAATTGTTGTGAACAATCTCATGTTCCATATTAGTGCGAGTGTGCAACTTCAAGTCAATTATGCTTAGGCATTGGTTTAGAAGTGTGATGAATAAATTAACTATTCAAAATTACAGACTGGTTTCCTTGGCCATTGGGGAGAGAAAGTGGATGCAATTGATTTTCAGACATCTGAAATTCAGAGACTGTCAAAAGAAGTAAGTAGAACCAATCAAAATTTCCTTTAGATTTAATAGGCTTTTCCAATACGCATTTACTTATAGAGAGTTTTGCATTTAACACAAATGGCTATTCACCGATTTCACTTTTGTTTGATTCTGAAAACACACGTTATTAGAAAATATAGTTTGGGCACTTTTTCTGCCATGTCCGTGATACTACAAAATAAGAAGATTCATTCACAAACAGAAGAAAATGTTCAATCGTCTAAAAATTCATCTTAGGATTTCCATTTATTGCTAAGTTTTTATGTTGAGTTTATGCCACATATATTTGATGGATAATAACGGTTCTAATATATTGCTACTGGAGTCACAGATGTCTTTTTGCCTCTTGCTGTCCCTGAAACTTAGTGAAGGATTGCTCTCTCTTTATTTATTATCTAAACATAGCATTCATATTTATGCAGATAGATGAAGAGCGGGTGAGGGTGAAAACTGATCCTGATTGCATTATGCGAGCAGCATTTGTCTCCTTCAAAACTCGTTGGGGTGCTGCTGTTTGTGCGCAAACACAGCAATCAAGAAATCCGACTGTGTGGTTAACCGAGTGGGCTTCGGAGCCACGTGATATCTACTGGAACAACCTGGCAATACCCTATGTTTCACTGACTGTTAGGAG
>NW_027354853.1:0-721 GCF_012295235.1 Primulina huaijiensis
CAGTACTGGAGTTTCTTATGGAGACATACTCGGTTGAAATTGCTTATTGTCTAGCAATTCTTGGAGTTGTTCTTTTAGCTCCTGGAATTCAGTTGGCGTCATTCAGTATGGTGCTATTGAAATTGGTACAGCACTGAGAACCACATTGATTTGAACTCAACCTCGCGGTCCGAGAATATCCCGAGAATTCTTCCAGAAAAACGTTCGGGAATTCCCGCATTATTAGGATGTCTTCCAGCTTGGGCTCAATTTCTTCCTGCACTTCGTTCACCATTGCTAGATAAATTTTTTTTTGTCTGGTTTTATGGCTTTCCAAGTCTTGGAAGCAGAAAGAATGTATTTTTTGTCTATTGGCATTGCCACGATACCTGATTTCTTATTGGTTCGCGGTTTGGAGTTTGAAATTCTTACTCTGGCAATCAGCTATTGCACTGCTATTAGATAATCAATCCATCTACATGATGACATCGAAATCTACCGAAGTGCTTTGAATCAAGTCGGCACTGAATATATGCGAACTAATACTGATTTTATTCTATCTTGAAATTATCACGATTACTATCTCAAAACTTAAAACACATATAAAATCTTGGNATCTTCATAAAATAAAATCTTATTCAACCTTGTAAAAAATGAAATTAATCCTCAATTAATTCTTGTTCTACATCTTACTTTAAACGAAACAATGATCTTAGAGAGCTCCAACACAAACTATTTTTAT
>NW_027354854.1:0-2806 GCF_012295235.1 Primulina huaijiensis
ACAACGGCGGAGTCGCATGCTAGGGTTTTGTTTATTCAGTGGAGCACGATAATGGGCTGCGCTTATCAACGATAAATGTTTTTGTTCCATGGGCTTTGGGTTGGTTCCTGCCTTAATTTTTTTATTTTGAATTATTGTTTTTATTTTCAAACGATCACTATTCTTCCCATATTCATCATATATCATGTCTTTGATTAATTAATTGGTTGTCTATTTCGCATAGTTAACGTGAAACTCAACATTGCCCATGGTGAATTCCTGTCTATTTATTTAATACGTGGAGTAAATTTAAAAGAGAAGCTAATTCGTGTAAAGCTTCAACAAAGTGTAACGCAAGTGGAGAGTTGGTCTCATATTAAATATATTCACATGATGACCAAAATTAAATTGAATTGCTGTAGATAGTAACTGCAACAACCTACTCTTCAATTTTTTTTAAAAAAATTAACTAATTTGAATTTGAATTTAACAGCTACGAAGATATCAGCTGGTTCAGCCATTGAGATTGAATTCACAAGAAATAAGAATTGTAAATAATACGTAATGTTGGTAACGGAACGAATGAAAAGGTGATACTTTAATACAACTTTCTACCTCATATTTGGCATCGGAATCAACCGACTGTCCAAACATGACAATAACATAACGAAGCTAACAAAACGAAAACCCAGGCACAAATGTTGCTACCACGCATATCATTGGTCATAGTGAAAAGAGCACCGTCAGTGGACACCAGAAACCAAAGGCTCCTCCATGTTTCCAGTATTAAGCATCTTAGCAATCTTTTCTGTGGGTACCAATGGAAGATACGTAGCAACCCTGAACCCTTTCTCGGCTGAAACTTGAACAACTTGATTATACTTCTCCGAACAATAACTGGCTGTCGGAGCAACTGCTTGGGCCACTCGAGGGAAGAGTGGCAGCTTATTCAAGGATTGCCATGCGGACACCGCACACTGCTCAGCTACGGGTTCGTATTTTGTGTACATGTACTTGGCGGTAGGCTCACATTTTGTGTACACAGTTTTTGCCAGCCCCGAGGCAGTCTCCACCATGCCCGTATTCTTGACATCTGCCAGTACTGAACGAGCAGCCTGTGGAGCTTTTTGAGCAGTATCGATTGCTTGGGTTGATACACGCTTCAGAGTTGTGGGTACATGACCCTGCACCTTGTTCACAGATTCGTCGACCTGGAATAAGAACAAAAATTTTCAACTTCTTCATTTGCAAAAAATCAATATTAACCTAGCACATGATGCTAAAGGGTTAATCCATTGTGTGGAAAAATTAAAATTTAAGCACTGTTTTGTTATAAACATCAAGGCATGATATCTCCCACAGCTTCCACCCTCACACACATTAGTGCATGAGTACCCCCTGTCTTCGACTTCGAAAATCAATTATGAGATCAATATTCAAGTGCACTACAGAATTACACATTTCATGCCCAGTAAAACAGACCCTACCCCTAGGGTGAAAGGGAACAAAACAAGCAATGGAGATACGACAGCAGTAATGACCTGACTCCCACGTTGAATTCAATATGATTACCAAGGCTTGATCTAGCTTCAGAGATTACTGTACTCGTCTAAGGATGTATAATAATCACATGTCCTTGCATCTGTCAAAGCTAGTCTCAAGAAGGAGCGCTAGTGTATTTATTACTTCGACAAAAATTAAAAGTCATTCCACGCAGAATCATGAATCCTTGTATTATATTTAATTAATAAGCATTTTATAATTTCATACCATTTTCCACAAATTACAAGTTCCCGCAGGGCAATAAATCGCAATCCAACTAAAAATAAAAGAAAAGATTAAAATTGACATGTTCACATACTGAGGAATAATTTAAATAATTCAAATCCACAAGCATTTGTTAACGATCCCAAAACTGTCAGCCAACCTAAACGTAAAATAATACAGAAACAAACTCGAAAAAGAACTAGAACAAGATAACGCAAAAAAAACCATATCAAATTGTTGCGTTGGAAATAAACCAATATCAAATGAACAAAAATAAAAAAAGATTCAAACGAAACCTATTAGTTAATTACTTAACATAAAAAAGGAAGAGAATTAGACCTTGCGATCGACAAACATGAGGACCTCGATAGGCAGATCATGATATTTGTCGTAAACAGGGGAGACGACGGTTTTGACGGTATCCTCTACGGAGTGGATTCCAGGCTTCAAAGGGCCCGACTTTTCCTTGGCGAAATTGTAGAGCCTCGAAGCGCAAATCAGGGCATGTAGGGTCGCCACTTGCACGAATTCAAGGTATTTCAGCCTCTTCTCCTCGCTCTCCTCCTCCATCTTCACATAACACAGAGGAAAGACAAATTCATAAATAAATACAGCAAAGCAAAACAATATCACGACAATAGAATCAATCGACAAATTTGTGTAAAATCCTTACGATATTATGTTTGGGGTTGGAATCAGCTTGCGTCATTGCCACAGAATTGAAATTGAGATCTCTTCTCTTGGGTTGTTTTTCTCTCGCTGTTTTGAAGGAATGAATCGTTGTGGGGAGAGAAACAAGGTATGGTTGCGGTATTTATACAGAAAAAAATGGGAACGCGTGGTCTGACGCGTATACTACGGTTTGGGCCGTTGATTGCTTCGAGGTTAAGAAACGTTTGCCTATTCCCATGTACGTACACTTGTGGCTCTCACAGAATTATTTTATTCTTATTTCCCTCAATTTTTTAATATCTTTATCTTTATCTATTACCCCATTTTTCTATTAATAAATATATCGAAAATTATATTTTATATCTTTTCTTTTCTTTTTTTTTTTTTT
>NW_027354855.1:0-2813 GCF_012295235.1 Primulina huaijiensis
TACAAATCAGGAAATTGAATGTGATATTATTACTTTCCTTCTACATGCCCCCGCAAGATGGAGCGCCGTGAGGAGAGTCCAATCTTGGAATGAATGTCGGCAAAACGACCTCGAGCTAGTGGTTTTGTTAGTGCATCCGCTAGTTGATCAGCTGAAGACACATGAGCCACCCGAACAGCTCCACTTTGGACGCGTTCTCGAATGAAATGATAGTCTAGAGCAACATGTTTCATGCGAGAGTGAAAAACTGGGTTTGCACAAAGTTGAGTTGCTCCAATGTTGTCACAATAAATTGTCGGTGGATGAGGAATGTGAATGCCAAGTTCAGTAAAAAGTGAACATATCCAGCTTAGTTCTGCAGCTGTTGTTGCAACTGAGCGGTATTCTGCTTCGGTGGAAGATCGAGCGACCGTTCGTTGTTTCTTAGAGCTCCATGAAATCGGGTTGCGGCCGAGATATATGATGAAAGCACTTGTAGAGGTAAAGTCATCTGGATTTCCACCCCAGTCTGCATCTGAGAACGCATGTAATGAAATAGGTGAATCACGATAAAGCACGAGACCATGATCGACTGTGCCACATAGATAACGAAGGAGACGCTTAACTGCATTCCAATGGTCAAGTGTTGGTTTATGCATAAACTGGGATAATTTATTGACTGCATATGCAATATCTGGTCTAGTGAGTGAGAGGTATTGGAGACTTCCGACTATGGTTCGAAATTCCTTGGGGTCTGAAAGTTGTGTTCCAGAGTGCAAGCTAAGGGTTGGTCTTGTTGCAATAGGTGTAGAAACTGGCTTGGCATTTAGCATGTTGGTGCGAGTGAGGAGATCTTGAATGTAGCGTTGTTGAGACAGGAGAAGCCCATGTTTGTGAGCAAGGACTTCAACACCAAGAAAGTATGATAAGGGACCTAGATCTTTTAGTGAGAACTTTGAGGCCAGTGACGTGATGAACCGTTGAACTTTATCAGTACTTGCTCCAGTGATTATTATATCATCAACATAAACCAATAGATATATTTGAGATTCATCAGTATTGAGAACAAATAAGGATGTATCTGCATGAGAATTTGAGAAACCTGACAGTAAGAGGAACTGTCTTAGTTCATAATACCAGGCACGTGGGGCTTGCTTGAGACCATATATTGCTTTACGAAGTTGGCATACATGTGTTGGTTTATCATGGTCAACAAAGCCCGGTGGTTGTTCCATGAATACCTCATCAGACAAGTGGCCTTGTAAGAAAGCATTATTAATATCAAGCTGGCGAAGAGGCCATCCACGGGTGACTGCTATGCTTAACACTAAGCGTAGTGTTGTAGGTTTGATAACTGGACTAAATGTATCATTATAGTCCACTCCAGATCGCTGATGAAATCCTTTTGCAACTAGGCGAGCTTTATACCTATCAACAGAGCCATCAGGTAAGCGTTTAGTGCGATAAATCCACTTACATCCAACAACATTTTGTGTTGCAATATGTGGAACAAGTTCCCAAGTTCCATTGTGGACAAGGGCATCATACTCCTCAGACATAGCACGACGCCATTTGGGGTCTTTGATGGCTTGGGTATGTGAGGTTGGTTCGAGGTCATGATGATCTATGGTGGCTATGAGGCTTAGTTTTTGAGCTGGTTTGTGAATCGAGTTCTTGGATCTGGTGGTCATAGGATGGGTGTTCTGAGGAGGGAAAGAGTTTGAGGTTATATTGTTATCCAATTGATTTTGGGCTGGTGGTAGGTCAGTAGGTGGAGATCCGAGGTTTGTTTCTGGACTGGTTGTTGAGTTGGAAGATGGAGTATGTGGATCATCACACGGGGAAGATTGTCGTCTTTGAGGGGCTGGTTCCATTGATGACGAGTAGAGTGGCACAGATGGAATTGTGAACGTAGGAGGAAGCCAAGAAGAGAGTGTGTCTGATTGAGTGCGAGGAAGAGTACTTTGTATGGAGGAGAAGGGAAAAACTGATTCAACAAACCTAACATGGCGAGAGACATATACTTTGGATGTGGTTGGATCAAGACAGTAGTATGCACTTTGGGTAAGTGAGTATCCTAGAAAAACACATGGAGTAGACCTAGGCTCAAGTTTATGAGAAGTATATGGACGTAGCCATGGATAGCAAAGACAACCAAAGACACGTAGTTTGGAGTAGTTGGGTAACGAGTTGAGAATTTTTTCATAAGGTGAAGATAAGTCTAGGGTGGGAGTTGGCATACGATTAATGAGATAGACGGCGGTTGTGAATGCATAATTCCAATATGACAGAGGCAGTGAAGCATGGTGAAGTAATGAAAGGCCAGTTTCAACAATGTGTCTATGACGCCGTTCTGAAAATCCATTGTGTTCAGGGGTGTGGGGCGGAGTGGTCAGATGTGTTATTCCAGATTTTGCAAGAAAACTCGTGAGAGCTATGTATTCTCCCCCATTATCTGTGTAAAGAGTACTTATGACCCGCTGAAAAAATTTTTCCACAATAGCCTTAAATCGAATGAAGACATCTTGAACGTGAGATTTACGTTTGAGAGGATAATACCATGTGTATTTGGTGAAGTGGTCAACAAATATGACATAATATTTGAAATTCTCAATGGAATCGATGGGAGATGTCCAGACATCAGAAAAAATAATTTCTAATGGTTGCGTAGATAAAATGGATGAGGTTGAGAAGGTTAATTTGTGACTTTTATTGCATTGACAAGCATTACAAGGTTGAGTACGAGAGGAGGAGTTTGACAAATCTAAATTAAAAGTTGAAATAATATGTTGTAGGATAGCTTTTGATGGATGACCTAAGCGGTGATGCCACTC
>NW_027354856.1:0-2817 GCF_012295235.1 Primulina huaijiensis
TGGATGACCCAAATAAGAGATCCGTCTCACAAATACGATCTGTGACATCTTCTCACACAAGTTTTTGTCTTGAGGATTTAACCTACCTTGAGAGATTGTATAAAGTTTATTTCTGACGTATGATATTCGTGATTTTTTTATGGACGTATATGTAAGAATGAATAAGCAGTATCATAAAACTAGTGTCTCATTATTAAATATACAAGACGTGATTAAATAATCCTTAATTATTTTTGTACTTTTCAAATTTATCATATAAAATTAATCAATCAGATAAACCAATTTACACGAATAAATTGAGTTGATTAGACAACTAATACTATTGGTCTTACGACTCTCGCCATTCAAATTTGTTGAATTCAGAATTTCAAATCAAAGGATTGAAATTCCATATCGACGTATTCTTTCCTCGGTGATTTTATTATCCAATAATTGATTTTTGTCACATCTGCACCTATCCTAGGCCTAAGATTTTTAGACCTTTCTTGTCGGATTTTAGACAAGATTTTCGTACACATATCGAAGTCATAAATCTGATTATTATTATTATTATTATTATTATTATTATTAAAGGAAAAGGTGACTGTAGTAATGTGAACTCAACATCTACAAAACACGGGGAGACTCGAGAATCTGTAGACAATCGTGATAACGAGTCAATTTTTTCTAAAATAAAAAACATTTTAAAAATATTTAGTTCAGATAAATAATGCATCAAAAAATAAATATGGCAGGAGTTTAAGACACCATTATTCACGGATGTGTTTACTGTTTTCTCGTGATAAATATAAGTAGGTCTAATGTGAAACGATATCACAAATCTATATCCGTGAGACGGATCGTCTCGGTCATTACCCATAAAAAATAATAATTTTTTTTATTAATCGATCGGATAAGAGATTCGTCTCACAAAATTGACTCGTTAAAACAATCTCACATGAATTTTTGTGGGTAAAGATTGATGCAACAAAAAAAACGAAGTGAACACCAGACCATCCTTAGTTATTTACTCGTCCACATATTCGAGCTTTATGCGACTTGGTTTGAAATTGTTGTGGCTCAAGTTCATCGTGTCTACGTTGATAAGCAGTGCAAGTAAAACGGTTTTGTTTTAGAAAAATCTCATAAAAATGGTGTACTTGAGTAGTTTTAAGAAAGATTAGGAATTACAAAAGAATTATAGGATGACCAAAAGAAGAGTAGTTTTCATTTGTGAAATAATTTTATTTAAATAAAGAGTAGGGCCCATCGAAAAATTCCAAATCAAAATCTACCTTACACGTGGCAGACGTATGGGGCTCGATTTTGAATAATCGTGACTTACGAGGAAGGAGCTACACTGTCTTAATCAGCACCAATCTTTATCCGTTGGTTGGTAGTGCGTGGGACCCATTTCCCGATTGACAAGTAAAGCATCATGAACCCGATGAGCTTGCCAAATTGTAAGTTTGAAAAACGGAACGAAATTTAAAAGGCCGTCGATATATTTATGTTTTGCTTGATATTTTTTTTTATTAAA
This sequence comes from Primulina huaijiensis, assembly GCF_012295235.1. Lineage (NCBI taxonomy): Eukaryota > Viridiplantae > Streptophyta > Magnoliopsida > Lamiales > Gesneriaceae > Primulina > Primulina huaijiensis. The sequence goes on from NW_027354856.1 coordinate 1,520, forward strand.
GAGAAAATATTTTTTATTTTCAAATTCATATATACAACTTTCAATGATTTAATTCAGTTAATAAGACATTTACTACTTCTTTTCAAGTCATTAATGAATAATTGGAACATGAAATTTATATTATCGGGTGGTTCATATGACAATCTAACACATAATCGTGATCCTGAGTTAAGATTGAGACTTGAAGCTTCAAACTGAAAAGCTAGTTCAAAGGGATTGTCTAATTCTATATATACAACTCTCAAGTAATTAATCCAGTCGATGTAGGATATTTAATACACCAATTTGTGTTCAAGAATGAACAACTGGAATATGAATTTTACATCATGGGGTGGGTAATAAGACAGTCCAACACATAACGATGAGTCTAGACTCTTATACAATATTAAGATTTAGATTTGAACCTAACACGATTAAAAAAATAGCTTAAAAGAAAAAATTATCCAAATTTATATATATAATTTTTAATGACTTAACTCAATGGAGACGAGATATTTAACATTGGTTATGAATTTGACTAACGTAATCAACGTTGTGCATGTCACCCGTCTAAATGGCCCAACGTCACATCATGCAACGAAACAAAATATCATATCATTGGAAACATTTTAAAAGTTTTGTCCCTTCTAAATGCATATTGAAAACTCGTCCAATTGTATATCCTTAAGTATACCATATTTATAAATAAAACATTAAATTAATACACATACGTATGTGTGTGAAAGATATTTAAAATAGTATTTATATTGAAATTGGTGGCGGGCGACTGTTTCAAACGAGCCATGTCGTCACACATTGATTCCGTTGAGAATTGCTACACTCCGAGGTATGAGATTGGAATTGCAGTGGACGTTACAAATAAGAATAATTATTTTATTTAAGCTATTCTTTGATGCAGAATATTATATTTTTGAATCAATATATATAGTTTTGATATGTTGCACACATATGTGAGCATCGATGAGATGACGGAATAAGAGACAAACGAAGGATGATTGATGACGAATACATAAAATCTTATTTTATTTTACCTTTCACAAAAATATATACACAAGTTTTCAGAAATAGATTTAAAATTTTAGGATGTTTTAGCTCTATTTTTAAGGATATATAATTTTGAACACTTTCTAATATCATATAGGATCAAAATCATATAAGAGTATATTGACATTTGATCAATAGTTACGAGACTGTTGTACATGGTTTGCAAAGTATGATTTACTTGATTAGTGTGGTTTGCAGGCTATTGCATAAGTGTTGAGGATAATAAAACATATTAGTAATCGTGTTTGTAGACT
>NW_027354857.1:0-2823 GCF_012295235.1 Primulina huaijiensis
CGATTGCCAGATGTCATTTGCTTTACCAATCCAACCGTCCTGTCCAACACCACCATCAGTCACACTGCTCCCACTTGCACCCGAATTAGCAATAACATTTGAATCACGAGTAATGCTACCTTTACCCTCGCTAGATGAGGAAAACAGCCTATTACTAGCCAAAGAGCTGATCCCTACATATGAAAAACTACCTCGAAAAAACGAATTCACCAATAGCTTGTTTCTATAACAAGCATCAAAGTAACCCCCTCTTGAGCACCGTGCAAAAATAGCAGAGTTCAAACACAGTATTCTACAACTATTTCGCTCAAGATTCTGCACATGCCCAGATTCTCTAGTGTGATAACATTTACTTGTGTATGCAAGAGACGGTTTAATATCAAATCCACAATTAGCTTTTGCAGCAGAACATAAAGGTCTCAGCCAAGAAATTCTCACCGCAGCCATACAGTAATTTCGGCAGAATTTTCTACACAGTCACTTAGTAATCAAAATCTTCACCTTAGCAAAGTCCAAGTCCCAGCACTTTAACATGAATTACACTCCAAATCTGCAATAAGAAAAACAAAGCAAAATCGTGGAGAAGTAAGAATCTACAAATTCACGTATTACACCAATATCAATAAATCTTACGGAAAAAAGGTTGAATCAAATTAACACACAAAAAAAACAAGAAGAAGAAGAACAATGCTTATGAATAACCAGCTTTCTAGATTTCAACACCTCAACCAGCTTCTGAACTTTAAATAAGAGAAGAACTGTAAATTTTTTTTTTGGAGGAAATGAAGAATCTAAAGAACACCTGTGAAGGGAGAAAATTTAAATATTCGGAGAAAGGGACATTCGACAGAACACGTGTAGTTTGCTTGGGTACAGGGGCGAAGCACAAAATAAAGAAAATATTATATATATAATAAAAATAAAAACAAAGGAAAAAAGAAAGGTTAAATTCCACGGACGTCCCTAAACTTTCACTTATTCACACTTAGCCCTTTGGTATTTACCAATCATATTACTCTGTTCTCGGAAATTTAATTTACGACTAATATTCATAACTGCACTCAATTTCGTTAACCACGTATAACGCATGTGTTTTGTTATTAGTTTTGATAAAAGAGTGGTTGTGTTAGGTGTCTAAGCGACACCACTTGAAAACAAAAAAAGAAACTGACTTTTAAACTAATCGACGAGAATTCATGATTTTGTCGTTCGTTTTAGTTTTTAGTCTCTTCATATTTAGATGCTAAAGAAATGAATGTTTAACAACAAAAAAAAGATGAAAAATTGATTTGCAAACAACATGAAATTTAATTATATTATTTGGAACGATATTAAACGTATCTATAAACTGGAATTGAACAAAACAAAGTGAAATGATCATTTATAAACGCCAGGGCCATGTAGAAAAAATAATGGAAATTAAAAAACATGAATTGACAATATAATAGTTGTTGAAATTTGAGAAACTATTCAATATTAAGTAATCTTTATTATCTTCTTGATATTTTCATATACACTGTAAAATTCTGTAAATAGAAGCTTGTGTGGTGGACATTTGATCTTCTGTTTGCTGCCATGGGTGATTAAAATCAGTTAAATTCGAGTTGTCTTTTTTGGCCGACTCTTTGTATCTTGACTAATTCGGGGCTTCGGTTGGATATGTATGATCTTTGTTGTGTTGTATCTGGATCTTCATATGTAGACTGGACTGACTATATTTCCTTCTCGAAACGTGACACACAACCAACATCTTGTATGGTTTGGATCTTTTACCTGTAGTTTCATTTGCTCTTGTACATGTGCATTTGTATCTCACCCCGATACTTTCTAAACTTTGTTCTATCCATGGCTACTCGAGTATATGTTTCATTTCAATGCATTGCAACTTTATAAGTACTTTGTATCTTTTGTGTTGATCTTCTCTTAGCTGCCGAGAAACTTGGATTAAAGTGGCCTATTTGGTCTACTTTTGAGTTGATTATAGCCTTTTTCCTGACTGTCTTCATCTTACTCGGGGATGGCTAGCTTACCAAGCCCTGACGACCAAGATCCCACTCTCGAGGAAGCCATTGGGTATGAATTTTCGAAAACTTCTCTTTTGTGTAATCAAATTTTCATTAATTCCTTATCTTTCCAACAGAGGAATCGAATATGTTATGTTTCTCAACAAATTAATTCTTGATTGGCCAGCTCCTTCCACTTACACCAAAATTTCTTTGTCTGGGCCTGCTTCACAATTGTTTTTCCCTCTACTTTTACACTTTTAAGTGATTGAGTTTTAAATCATGTTTCCTCATCCTCTCAAAGCTTATTTTCAAGTATTCAATGTGATACAAGGTTTTAACAGACTTCACCATGATATCATCAATGTATACCTCCACATAACGCCCAATCATATCATAAAATATAGCATTCATTGCTTGTTGGTAAGTTGCACCGGCATTCTTCAAACCGAATGAAATTACAAGACATTCACGAGCCAATGGCCCCAAGACATCTGATAGTTCATCCTCTGCAATATTGATTTGATTATAACCAGAAAACCGTCCATAAAAGACAATAAATCGTTCTTGGCTACTGAATCAACCAGCATCATGATTATTAAATCCCTACTCATCTTACATCTCTAGAGCTCGATACTATTCGCCTCGACTCGTTTACATCCCTAATCATCTTCTCTTGAGAATAAGGTAAAATAAGATACTACATAACCCCGAGGATAGATATTATCACAATCTAACATTTCTGGATATGGCTTATGAAATTATGGTCGTTGTGCATGTTGGATCTCGGTTTTCTACGCGCCCAAACGCAGCGGAAGTT
>NW_027354858.1:0-2827 GCF_012295235.1 Primulina huaijiensis
AAGATTTGTAAACTGATAGTTGCCCGAACTAAAGATTAATGCGAATATAATCAAAGGCAACTGAACTAAACAAAGATAACTGAACTGTGTAGCCAATTGGACGATTAGTTAAGACTGATCAGTTTCACAACAATCAGGTTGAGTACACATTTTACATAATCCATATCCCTTAATCTCCTGACATAGAATTTCATGAAAGATAAGCTGCTCCTCTATCATTTGTAAAATGTCATTCGAAAGGATTGCATATTCTATAAGCTGAATTTTGGCAAAGGAAGCTTTTGCTTTCATCTATTTTATTTGGAGTTGTTCTTGTTTCACTTCAATTTTAGTATTTTTAATGCTTATATGCTTAGTAAACTTTACAAAAATATTGTCCAAGTTTACTGTCATACCCTACATGGCCGACTTTACTTTTCCATTCCCTTTTTTTTTTGTCTTCTAACCCATTAGACGAGGTCTATATCTAGACTATCATCTTGGTTGGATGAGGTGATTCTTGCCCGTAACTCCGAGGTCATCGCCTTGTTCTTGCCAACAAAGTGATCTATGGGGTAAATATTGGATGGTCTTTCATGATTCTCTACACATGATTGAGATTAAATGCAATACCATTATTTTTCTCTTGATATTTTTCATACGCAAGCCGCAATATATCTTCATCATTGTGACCGCTTTGATATGAACTATAAACGCTACTTTAATTTGCGTTGAAGTGATATACCTTCACTTAGATTGTGTTTGTGATAGTGCAATCATACTACACTTGCACATCTATTGGGTGAACCTGCGGGACTACTATTATTATTATAGTAGCTTGCAACACGTCCCTAGAAAGCATGGAGTTGGGGGGCGGGGGAGTTAGGCAGTTGATTCATTGAATTTTAAAAACCCTGAAATTTTAACTACAAGGTGGAACAGATAGAAAATTTGGAAATTGATAATTTTGAAAATTTGGTGGAATTTATGAAATATTGGAAGAAAAAATTTCTTCCACTTGTTTGGAGAAATAGTGAAATTCTATAAAATATTTTGTTATTTTCATCTATTTCGGTTAAAAAAATATGCTTATAAAAAATAAATATTAAAAATTAAATTGAGATAATGAAGATAGTAGAGATGAGATTTAAGGAGTGATTTATGATGCTGAATAACGTTTTTAGATGAATTAAATATTTGTGAACATTGACCGATGTTTATAGATTAATTTTTTATTTATTTTCATTAAATTAAATTTAAATAGTTGTTGGAAATTTTAGTTTTTTAATAATTTCAACCGTTTAGAATTTTAATATTTTTTATTATTTTTATATTCTACCGTTGATTTTTTGGAATTATTTGCATGTTATGTTGAAGGAGTAGCAAACTAGGGTCAGATAAGATGAATTTAAAATATGGTCTACCAATCTATTTTCACCTATGCTAGATATAATAAATTATATGATAAGATGAATTTAAAAAAAGGTCTACCAATCTATTTTCACCTATGCTAGATATAATAAATTATACGTGCCTATACTTAATTTTATTTGTGTAATACCTACCTTTCCAAGTCCAAATTAAATTTCCTACATATCAAAGTCAATTAAAATTATGTCATTATTATAATATAAAAACTCTTATGAAATCGTCTTACGTATCAATTTTTGGAAACAAATATCAAACGAAATCCATCCCATCAGAATCATAAAAAAATATTATTTATCACAATAAATATGTATAATATATATCTGTCATATTGAAATAGATATGTGAAACATATCCAAAAGTCCTTCAAACCGAGGAACGAGGACCCCTACCATCATTGCAACTTGAAGAAAATAATCAATTTAGGCGTGCATAACACCACATTTTAAAAAATCAAAAAAAGATTCCTTTGTTTGGCATACTTTACCTAATTTATGGGAAATAGAGCTCTGATGGCGGCGTTTACTTAATTTTTTAGGAAGTAGAGCTCTGATGGCGGGTGTGCTCAACTAAAATTTTTTTTTTAAATAAACATTTGATCCAAATAATATGTTATTGATTTTACAAAATTTCAAAATATACCCAACAATGAAATATTAGTATTATCACGTCTTGAGCTCAAACCCGTATCTACATGATTATATAATAAATTCTTATGAAAACTACTTTGTATTTTTCATTTTTCACGAAAATGATTAACTCAAGTTGCTATATGAATCTATTTTACAACTTTATAAAGTATTTAAAATTATCATTTTCAACTAATATAGGATGAGGATATCACAATCTCCCCTCTTTAATATTGTGAGATCCTCGCCTTGGCCTGCCCCTCGATCCACCAACGCCAAGAATCTAGAGATGACTACTACATGTTCAAGAGGTGGCTCTCTTGATGTATCATTTTGTCCCATTAGTTCAAGAGGTGACTTACATACACGTAGAGTTTTGTCATGCATAGCTTCTTGTGACCTTCTCTAATACCATTATATCTTGTCTTATGCTCAGGCTGGCATCTGCGTGACTGCACAATAGGTCCCTAGAGAAACTATTTTTTATCTGTCTTCGCTTTATGAAAACGATTGATTCAAGTTACTATATAAATCTATTGTAAGCCTTTATAAAATGTGACCCGATCCGGGGTATTTTAATTTATCCTTTTGATAGTATAGATTTTAATTCTATTTTCAAATTATTAATAAAAATTCACATAAAAATATAATTGCACACGAATTGTTCGCGCAAATTTCAAAAGCAGCATGAACTAAAATACGTTAGATTTCATGCCGTATTAATTTATTATTATTTGTTGACATTTGATTGGGGAAGTTGGTGAAAAATCCCCAACCAAAACATTTATTTG
>NW_027354859.1:0-2831 GCF_012295235.1 Primulina huaijiensis
ATCAACATGGAAACATATTTATTTTATTTTAAACCAGATGGATTTTTCCAGTTGTTATAAGTAGAATATGTTTTAGGATTTCTCAAGTCATTTTGTTGCAATCATGTTCTTTTGTTGAAAACAGTTTCTTTTTTCATGTACAAAAATTAGGTATAACTCTCATTCATAGTTTAATTTTAAGAAATTTAACTTTAAAGAAAACTAAATTTTAATGAGAAGGATAAGGAAACAAGATGGCTTTGAATAACGTAAGAATCCTTTTGTACGTGCATTTGGGGTCAAATTATAGTTAATGATAATGATCAAATTTCGAGTGATTATATGTTCTTGGTTTATATATCTTTATTTTTCTTCTGAGGGTTATGGCGTAATATGACCAGTTTTTTGATCTTGGAAAAATTAAAATTTTTGGTCAGTAATTTTCATTTTTTCTTAAAAATTTTTTGGTCATATTAACGGTGAATTTGCATGTTTAGTATTATAACTTGCATTTTTTATTTTTGGCCCTGTTAAGAGAAAATTTGCATTTTTAGTCATATGACTTGTCATTATTTTTTTTCATTTTTTGTCTTTTATCTGAGTCCATCGTGACCTTACCCAAATGCCACATAATACTCTAAAAAAGTCATGACATCTATGTAAGTTTCCTTCCAAAAATTCATGGCAGCATCCGCACGTCGCACGCGGCCACTACATATATAAGAGATTTCCAACTGACAACATGGACTCGAATAAAAAAGGACAAAAAGTGAAAATTACAAGTTGTAGGACTAAATAAATACATAACCAAAAGTATAATTTTCTCTTTTATTTTCGGTAATAAAACTTAGATGATTAATATAAAGATAAGCGCATGAACATATATGGTCGATCATGGCTTCTACTAGTCGTATGCTGCATACAATGACTTTATGTCAACTCCCAATATGCCTATAAAACTATAATTTATTTGATTTTAAATAATAAAAATAATAAGAAGGAAATGTTTGTATTATATAAATTTTTAGTGTGTTTTTCTAATGATACCTTTAATATTCAATTTTTGCTTTTAAAATAGTCTTAAATTGACATTGATTTTCTTGTGTAGAAAAATGTGATTGAAATCAGGTTTCACCGACTTCCTTTCCCTTTTCACTTTTGTGAATCCAAACACTGTAAAGAAACTTAATCGACTTTTCTATATGAGGAAAAAAATAAATTAAACTTGGTTTAATTTCTCTTATATGACAAAAATTATTTGAGATAATTGCCCTGATCGATCACAGCAATCTTTTCGAATCCAAGAACACAAAAATGACATGCATATGATTATATTGCAAAGCTTATATATGTGATTTATTAATAAATATAGGAAGAAATGGTGACAAAGAAAGTTAAAATATCAAACATATTTTTATAATTCATATTAATACATTGTTTGTTCTCCAAACATCTTTGAGTTTCCCAGATATGTAAATCCCATCGTCTTGCGCCTCATAAACGCAGTCAGTATCGCATGGATTAGTACTTTGAGCGTTGTAAACTTCGAAAGCCGAATTCTTATTTTGCCACCATAGGTGACAAAAAAACAGAGTCCTAAAGGGTTTCAAACAAAAACTGAATTCGAATACTTGATCCTTAGTCAGCGTATGATTTCCAAAATCGTCGTCTTTAGAAGCACAGTGCACCACCATAGGATCGGTGTTGGGAGGAAGCCTGTCGAAAATATGAATATGAATCCTAGGTTGAAGAAAGCATCCATGAGGATCTTCTGCATGAAGCAAAGTCGGGAAAAGAATTAAGAGGAAGGTGTATTTGATCATATTGCTAGAGTACGTATTTTCTTCTACGTTTTGTGGCCATATATATAGTGTCCACCTCTGTGCTCACCGCTAAGTGCCATCGAAAAAAAAAATTGCTTAGCTTGTAGGCAGTGGACACATTATCTTTTTGTGAAAAAATTGTCAAATTCTTTGGTAAGTTATGCTTTTTTTTCCCCATTGTCTGACTTATCAAAATTTGGTGTTAATTTTAATATTTTAACTTTGTTTTTTCTTTGTTCTTAGTCCTATTTTGTCGGATCACTAACATGTGACATCGAACAATGGTGATATAACACAAAAAAACTTTTACCTCTCCAGCGCTACGACAACATCCGACGAAATAGGACTAAAAACAAAACAAAAATAAAATTACACTACTAAGAACCGATCGATTTGACAAGTTAGAAGACAAAACCAGAAAACAAGATGACTTCAATCACTAAATTGACTAATTTCCCATAATACTTTTTTTTCGCGAAACCCAATTAATTTTGTATCTACATCATTTTTGGTGTTAAGTTGTTTTCGTGAAAAATTAAAGTTAGAAAGTTGATTAATTAAAATATTTATCTATGTACGTAGGATAATTTTTATGCTTTTTTTAAAAGGGTATGGTGTTTAATTATTATATTTGTTGTTGTATATTTGAAATTATTTGATAACGTTGTGGTTACTTTAATCTCCTAATCTATTTGTTGTATAGTATAAACAGATGAGAGAATCATCAAACCCTTTTAACAACCTCTCATGTATTACAAATTATAGGTTACTGCGTTGATCCGAGAATTTACACAGTATGCATCGAAGTGTAGTGACTATGTATCCCATTATCGTAAAAAAAATTATATATTAATCTTTTGGAAATTATTAGTCAAGATGCTTTGGTATTAAATTGATATGCTTATGAAATCATTTTTGACAATTTTGTAAAAAGATTAAACTAAATTTATGTAAAGATAAAATTCACCATCTCTTTGAGAAAAGAGTTAAAAAAAAAAAAAAAAAAAAAAAAAAAAAAAAAAAAAAAAA
>NW_027354860.1:0-2845 GCF_012295235.1 Primulina huaijiensis
CGGTTTGGCTTTTGAAATTATGAAACAGAATTAGGGATGACATTATCGCCAAGTCTATGTACATTGTAGATTCAGGCACTTGAACGTATAAATTTTGAAAATATTTCTTTAGAATGTAGTTGTCTTGAACTGAACTAATTTTGCTTAATATAAGAATATCAATCTTTTATTTTTTCCATCAAGGAAGCTGATTTGAGAATATTGTGACAGGAAGAAGATTCAGAAGAATATGGGAATCCCATTGTGTCATCTACTGCAATTGCAGATACTATAAAATCTCGGACTGAAGCACATTTGAAAAAGATAAGGACAGCAGTTTCTTCTAAGCCCATTGTTATGAGAGCAGAATATGCACATTGTCCTAATCTCACCATTATAGATACACCGGGCTTTGTTCTCAAGGTATGCAATGTAAAACTTTAAATATTGATAAAAATTTAAATTTATGTTTTTCCTTTTAAAATATTCTTTCTGCACTAAATTGGTGGTTTGAAATGATGGCAGGCAAAAAAGGGTGAACCTGAGAGTACACCTGATGAAATTTTGTCAATGGTGAAATCCTTGGCCAGCCCACCACACCGAATTCTAGTGTTTCTTCAGCAGAGTAGTGTTGAATGGTGCTCGTCATTGTGGTTGGATACTGTTCGTGAAATAGATCCTGCATTTAGGAGAACTGTCATTGTTGTCTCCAAATTCGACAACCGTCTAAAGGTATAACTTTGTTTAAAGATTTGCTTCATTGATAATTATCATAAATAATAATACAGGGAAAGATTAGAATCAACGTGATTAACTAATGATATATTTCTCATCATCGACAAAGCAAATTCATAGTTTGCATGGATCAGTCTCTCTCGAGTGCTGTTGTATGAAACTATTGCATCAGGACCAGTTTTGGAAACGTTTCAATTTTAGGTTTCGGGAATAAAAAGCCCAGGAAGTAATATTGGTCATAAATTATTAATCAGCTTAAAATCTAACATGTTCAGGAGTTCACTGATCGCTGGGAGGTGGACCGCTATTTGAGTGCAAGTGGATATCTCGGAGAGAGCACGCGGCCTTTTTTTGTAGCCCTGCCAAAGGAGAGAAGTGCAATTTCTAATGATGAGTTCCGTCAGCAAATATCTCGGGTAGATACAGAAGTAATGTCTTATCTTCGTGATGGTATAAAGGGGGGTTTTGATGAAGAGAAGTACAAATCTTACGTTGGCTTTGGCTGTTTAAGAGATTATTTGGAATCTGAACTCCAAAAGAAGTACAAAGAAGCTGCCCCAGCTACAATCGCCCTACTGGAACAGCGCTGTAGTGAAGTCACAACTGAGCTGACCAGGATGGAAAGAAAAATACAGGCAACTTCTGATGTTTCTCATCTTCGCAGATCTGCCATGTTGCATGTTTCTTCTATCTGCAACCATCTGGTATGTATCAATGTTTTAATTTAATATTTTATCTTTTTTATTTGAGTATCATTTTTCAGAAACTTAATTTTGAATCCAAAGTTTGAACCAGTGTTCCTGTAAATTGTAAAGGAAGCACTTCTTGATGGAGCAGCAGATCCAGAACCAGAGCAATGGGGGAAAACAACAGAAATCGAAAAATTCGAGAGTGGTATAGGTTGTTGGCCTGGTGTTACCACCGGTGTAAAACCTGCCAATGCAACTCTCCGCCTTTATGGTGGTGCTGCTTTTGAAAGAGTGATGCATGAGTTTCGTTGTGCCACATATTCCATGGAGTGTCCCGTTGTGTCTAGGGAGAAGGTACTTTTCCATCAAGGTTTCGGACTATGGGTCAAAACTATGCAGTGTAATTTACGTTCTGAACTGTGACAGGTCGCCAATATCTTACTTGCTCATGCTGGCCGAGGCGGGAGTAGAGGAGTTACAGAGGCTGCTGCAGAGATAGCACGTGCTGCAGCCAAAACTTGGCTTGCTCCTCTTCTTGACACAGCTTGTGATCGGCTTGCTTTTGTTTTGTGCAATCTTTTTGATATTGCGATTGAGAGAAATCAACATCATCACGCTGGATGTAAGTTGAGAACGTATTTTTTTCTGTTTCATATTTAGACGGTTGTCGAATTTGGAGACAACAATGCTCGTCATTGTGATGACCTTATCATAACATTGCTTTTTTATTGTTATATTTTCTGTTAGATGGTCATCAATCTGGAGATATGGATGGATATGTTGGTTTTCATGCTGCATTAAAGCACTCTTACAATTGCTTTATAAAAGATCTTGCCAAACAGTGCAAACAAGTAGTTCGACACCATCTAGATTCAGTTACCAGCCCTTATTCTCAGGTCTGCTACGAAAATGATGTTCTGGGGAGTTTAAGTTCAGGTGTAAACTCGATTTCTCGAGTAAACCAAGTATCAGCAGGATCGTTTTTCCTTGAGCTCAGCGATGGCAGGCCTGCTTTGCACAAGGAAGCCACTAAAGATCAAGAAAATATACCCCCTGAAAAAAATGATACTACACCAGGGAAAGTGGCTGAGGGTAGAGATGCTCTCCGAGAATGCCAAATGACGGTGCCAGAAACCCCATCGCCTGATCAACCAAGTGACGGAAACTACCTGGTTAAAAAGGAAGTTGGTAATTGCATTGAAGTAGGGGCAAGAAAACGCCATCCTAGACTTGCAGGAAATAATAGAAATTCGGATAATTGTATAATTCAAAATGGCGGTGGCCTCTTATTTGGTTGTGGAGATAATAATACTTCCAGATCAGGATCAGCTTACTCAGACATATGCTCATCTGCTGCTCAGCATTTTGCTCGCATTCGTGAAGTTCTAGTTGAGAGAGGAGTGGCATCAACTCTGAATTCTGGTTTTTTAATACCTTGGTAA
>NW_027354861.1:0-2847 GCF_012295235.1 Primulina huaijiensis
ACACATAAGGAAAGGGATTATGACAGGGCATTGCCAATCCAGAGATCCGATAAAAGGCAAGGAAGGGATGCAATTGACAATGGTTCTTCTAAATCGAGACGCAGACGCTCAGGTTCACCAACTGATAGTCGCCATAGAGGTCAACATAGATCAAGATCACCTCCAGCTACAGATGAAAGAGCACACGACGAGGTATCTGATGATACCTACTAACTACGTCCAAGTTTCATTTTTAGAATTAGATATGCATGTTGATGAATTAATTTTTTTCTTGATTTGAAAAGCAGCAAGGTGCACACATTGGTAATACCTAGCATTCTTTTCCAGTCAAATTACTTATCTGTGCGAAGATTTTATATCATTCTCTTTAGCTCTGATGCTGATATTATAACCTCATTTTCACAATTTAATCTACTCTTTTATCTCTACAATTTTGTTTTTGTTCATGAATATACTTGCTGATCTGTTAATATCATTGGAGAGGTATTTGATTCAATTATTTTTTTTAAAAAAAGAAATCTTTGGTCTCGATGTTTCTGAAAATTCTCAAAATAAGTGTTAGTTGTACTTGTATTGTTTTTTGACATAATGGGAAGAATGTCATCTGATCATTTTTTATATTTCTGCAGAGGGCATACCCAAGAACTGCTGAACAGAGGTGAGCCACCTATTTAAAATCACTATTTAATATTGCATTTCAAGATGCATCTTTTAGCTGTCATCAATTATTCGTATACATAGATAAGATAACAAGTAGATCGGGTGCTTTTGAGGAATGCAAGTTAATATGTGGATTTAGTTTGGCATCGGTGATCTTTTATGACGACAGACGTTCATGCTTCAAAAAATGTCATTTTTATTTTAGTTATGATATAATTATGATATTTGCGAATCTGGCTTTTATCAGTTTTATTTTTGAAGTCATCGTTGTACAAATAAAGTACTGCATAAGAATTTTGAAACTATATTATAAAAATCCAGCGATTTATGTGGGCATCATATTGTCTCTTAATTCTGGTTTCTGGTTCTTGTGAGATTGGCTTGGATAGACATTGCAATCGTTGAAGTCCATTACATTTTCATTTTTCGTCTTTTTAGATCTATTGTTTTCTCATTTTGTAAAAGAGAGGTTAGATTCCAGGGGATTTGTTTCTCTGGTGAGTGGTAAGCTGCTTCATGGCTTTAGCTTTTGCATCCTTTTACACTGTTATTTCTTGCGCAAGCAGGAACGGTGACAATGATTCATTAGCTAAAATGAAGGCCGCTGAAGATACACTGGAAGCCAAAGAGAAGGTATCTTTTCCATTAGACATAGTTATTTCATTCACTGTCGCCTAAGCCAGTTTTTATCTGTTCTTTTCTTTCTTACTTTTTCTTAAAGATTGAGCTGGAGTTGATTCTCCTACATATTTAGTTTATTAAAATTATGAGCATCCGTGACTTTGTGCTTAAATTTATTCACTTATGAGTTGAATTACATTTGCAGCAAAAGCCTTCATTTGAGCTGTCTGGAAAGCTTGCCGCTGAAACTAATCGATTCAGAGGTAATTATTTGATTGCCTTTCCGGTCGAGTTAAAAGTTGCATCTAAACATAATGCTCTTTTGTATTCCACTTCTGATTGTGGTCAAAGTAGGAAAGATTTTGAACCTATTGAGAGAATTGCAAAAAATTGATGATTTTCTTCATCGTGCTTGAGTTTGTCTGTATTGGCTTTTACTATGCTCCTCAATTTTTGGTATCTTCTAAAGATCTTTAGGCTCTCTGTCACATTGGTTAACCATCTATAATTTAAAATATTGTTTTGCTTTTCTTCAAGTTGCAAAAAGTTGTTGACAAAGCAGTTTTAAAGCAAATCTATCTCATTTTATAGGTATTGCTCAACAAGCCCTCATAGATGTTTCTATTGCTTTCTATTTTGTATTTACTCTTACGTCTCCTTTCCTCTCATATTTATCACAGACAAGCTAGGTACAAAATAAAAATTAACTCTCAGGTAGAGAATTTTCGAAGTTGCTGCATCTACTTCTTTTGTGGTGAACTTTTTGATAGAATTGTCTGCTTCGTTTGATAGTATTGATTAGTTGGTTGGTGCAGAAGTGAGCATATGATGAAGGGAAGTTGATTGAACGGTTGTTATCCTCTTTCTTTGCTTTGATAGATTACTTTAAACATCTGCACAGCACTGTTGCTCTTCATTTGCTTATAAGCCATGAAATTTCTTGTCAAGCGAGCATATGAGCTGCCATTCATGCAACTTTTTTCCAGCATGTGATTGCATGATATCGGTGATCAAATTAGGATGAAAGTTCGGAGTTCTTTGAGTTCATTTATATTATTATAACCTTAAAATTGTAAAAATATGCTGCTATGGGATAAAATAGAAACGATTGTTTTGGATGGAATTCCCGTCCCGGTTGTATAATCTCTCCTTACTCTGTCCGATAATTAATGATGGAAGTACACAATTCTGATCTTGTCCAAGGTAAATCTAGCACTTATGCTATTACTAGTCTAACACACATTAGGGCCGTGTCAGGTATAACACTGTTGTTCAACGAGGCACCAGATGCTCGAAAACCTGACGTTAGGTGGCGATTGTATGTGTTCAAGGGCGGTGAAGTACTTAATGGTAAATATTTGTCTGGCATGTGATTTAACTATATGCATTTATTTCTTCCTTTCAACTTCAGACTAATGTGATTTAGTTCGTACCATCCACGACTTTTGATGTCCAGAACCCCTTTATGTTCATCGGCAAAGCTGCTATCTCTTTGGTAGAGAGAGGAGGATTGCAGATATACCTACCGACCATCCATCCTGCAGCAAGCAACATGCTGTTCTTCAG
>NW_027354862.1:0-2856 GCF_012295235.1 Primulina huaijiensis
GGGCTTATTGGCCAGCTGAAATCATGTTCTGGAGAGGAAAGAATCCGGGCCACAGTTTTTGGGGATCTTTTTCTTTTTGTGTTCTCTAATGCATTCACATCATTCACTCTAGCGTAAAGTTGTCTCTTCGCCTCAAAAATCACATCGAATTCTTGTTTCATGGAGAGGCTAACACTTGGGAAGTCTATTTTTTTGCGCACTGCCTCCTTCATGCAAATATTATCAGGCCTCTCGATGGATCTGAGGGATGATTTCTTGCTTCGGGTTTCCCTAAACTCAACATTTTTGGAAGAACTGACAGAATTCGCGATGTCCATGCCACGACAGATACAATCTCCGACTCCCAAAATGGGTCTATTATTGGAAAGTTTATTAGAATTTCCCTTCATTGAAAGCTGTTTGGTTCCTTTTCTGTTGCCTCCAAATGTATGTTGCAACTTTCTCTTCATCTCTTTGAAAGAGAAGGATGTTGGTTTCTTATTGGGTTCTGTAACACCCAATTTCTGATACGATTGCACAGACGAGCAATGACAGATTATGTTTTCCCAATATCTAATTTTTTGTGGGGATGGCTTCAATATTACTATCTTATCGAGATGGCGCGTGAAATGTGTTTTGGAGACGTATTGGCACTTATGATCAATCTTTTCCAAGAAAGGTTTCTGCAAGTTGCTTTTTTCCGCTTTTTTCCGAACTAGTATCATACGTGCTCTGAAATTCTGAGAATTTGACATCTAGCACTGGCTTAATGAATCTTGCTAACATGGGATTTGGCTCAGGCGAGAATTCCCTGAACAAATCCTTTTTTGTACTTAAAAATTCCAATGCATCGGAGAAGGGTTTACACTCGGAGCTTGTTTTTTGTTTTCCATTGAATCTTCTGTCAATAAACATCTGATCAACAAAGACTTTAGCTCTCCTCTGCACATGTTTCATCTTCAAGTCTGCATCTCGAGTGCATATTACACCTAATATTTCCGCAATCCTGAGCTTGTTTAAAGATGTTCCGGCTGAAATTGAAGGAGGCCGGCGAATCAAGCTTGCTGAATTGTGATACAAAGAAGACTTGTGAGCAGACTTTTTGCCCTTATGTCTTGCCCTGTATTGAGTTTTCACCAGATGATGAAGAGGGTCAGACTCAGTTTTCTCATGTTGCAGTCTCTTAACGATCATTTGATTTGTGTTGTCATTCTCGATGCAGATATTTTCTTGAATAAGATTACTGAATCTTGTTTCTCTTGTATCAGCTCTACATATCGCCAAGTCTGCTACAAGCTGATGAAAATAAAGCATAGATTAGTTCATTTTCTGGATCTCTAAGGCACAGGCAAGGATGAAATCAGGACTTCGATTTACGGGGCGAAAACTATAATACGTGCAAAACTTTTAAAATCAGAGGTGCCAAATTTTAAAGCTTTAGATAATTAAGCTAAAAAAATGGTTATCCTTTTGGTTGATTGGATCCATATATCTGGCCCTTAAATCATTCTTGATCACAAAGAACACAAAATTCAGACTACTGCTCATTGAAGGTCTTAAGCTGAAACTTACTTGAATTTTCTGACATTCTTCATTAAAACTTCCAAGCCGATCTAGCTTTCGTGGATAATCTGCCGCAATATATACAATTTACAATCTTAAATATCTGAAATGGCATCAAGTCATTTTCCTTGGAATGGAGTAAAATTTATTAAATGACCGTGCAATAAATCAAGAATTAAGGCTAAAATCTAAATCTCCCTCAAAACAGAGTTGGTCATCATAGGTAGCATCACCTACTCTTAAACCAACAATATCCATTCAACAGCGTAAATTTTATAATTTATCAAAATTCATACGCCATTACAAATACATCACATGTGTATATATCCAAAATGCTGAGAATTTAACGTTACAGCCATACCGATAATGTGTTTATTCATCAGCCCTCCATTTGAAATCTGGTCATTACAGGCTTGGCCTTGGCCGGACTCAAGGACATCAAGCCCACCCCACATACAGTTGATATTACTTTCCAGCATGATCCTCGGATTCGTGATGATCTTTTCGACATAACCGATCAGTCTTTACGCTCAATTGACGTAAAAGAAGTTCTCCATGAACCCCATGATATGCCAAAAGAACCAAAAAAAGAAGTCTGGAAGAAGGTTAGCAAAACCATCATCAAATAAATGGAGTGCAAGATAAATGATATACCCTTTTGTTTCTTCAAACATAAATACATACATATACTGTCTTAGAAGCTCAGATGACCAATATAAACATCACATTATCTTATCCATAAAACCATGTAATGAAAAGGATCGTACCAAGCTAATTCAACGAAGAGAAACTTCAAAAGATCGTCATAAACAAACATTCTCTACATTTCCCAAGAAAACAATGCATGCATTCCAAGAAACACAACGCCACAAAATTGGGGAGTTGGGGAGGTTAGGGGGTAGAGAATACAGGCCAATAGGAACTACTTCGTCCTATCAACAGTTCCTGAGAGACAGTGGATAAAGAAAATGACCCAAATAATTAAAAAAAGAGTTTCATTTGTTTGTTTGCACATATACATGCAGTTTTATTTCTTGATTTGTTATTTATTTCCACAAACAGCATTAAAGTGTGAACTGTATGATATTGACTCTGTCCATCCCCGTTGGCAATTTGGCATCAAAGTTCGGTTTCTTTCGACCGCTATAAATCTTTGAACTTGTTTGGTTATAATGTTGTATAAAGAAACGTGTTCAAAATTAGTACGCTTTCCCTTATTAGATGTTAGAGTAGCACTCTTACGGTTGTTTAGAATAAGAAGTATAAAGGCATGTATTCTTCTGTACTCAAAAAACAAGAAGAAATAATATTGAT
>NW_027354863.1:0-2859 GCF_012295235.1 Primulina huaijiensis
TTCAAAAGTTGAAATATCACTCTAAATATAAATAAAAACATAAATATATTTATTTCCCCCGTATTTCATAGCATCTCAAAAGTTCCAAATGATTGGAACGAGGAAGAATATAAATATGTTTAAGATTTTCTATACAGATACAAGGATGCTTTTGGCTTGAAAATTCTAATTTCATGATATTTCATGCATAGCCATTTGAAAAATACGTGTATTAAAAAAAACGCAGCTAGGTTTCAACTATCGATCTAAAAACAAAATGGGGTTTCACCTCATTGATTTGTAAGCATAACATAGGTCTATACCCCATACGTAATTTACCCTTCAAATTGAGATGAAGAAAGTGTTTAATAAGTTCGATCAATATATATAAAATATGCATAATGGGTTTTCTTTTCCATAAAGTAAAGCTTTTTCAATGCTTCAATACCCTACACTACCAAATTTTCGAGGACAGGCTTTCTATAACAATGTTTTTCTAAGCATTTGAAGACAATTAAGGGAATCAAAATTCAAGTTTATGGTCAGTATTCAACACAACTATCATCTCTAGCTAACCTTCAGAGTTTTGATTTCTTCCAAAAGCTTTTCATTCATCTCACTGGACTCTTGGGATTCAGTTTTTAGCTGGCCAAGAATTCTTATAGTATCACCAAGAATGGCTAATTTGTCTGTTTTCACGGGTTTTCCAGGTTCCAATATAGCTGACAACTCCACAAACCTGCAGGATCAACTCATTTTCTTTCAATTAACTCTATTTAAATTAAAGGACTGCCACAGAAGATTATTATTTTTCAATAGGAAGTAAACATGGTGGCACACACACATCATCATCATTTAACGAAACAAATTAAATGACAATAGGAAAAGTTCTTATGGATAGTAATTTACCTATCGTTCAATTTTTCTCTCCTAATTTTCTCACGGCATGCTTTAGTTTCTCCACCACCGCATGGTTCGGTGCGTCCCCTGCACAGCAGTACAACACCCAAATAATTGAAAAGTCACCTAATCAAAAAATAAGCAACCTATGTTCCCTTTTTACTTTTCATTTATCAATCCAAGGCATGATTTCCATCACATAAAATAAATCAAATAAATCCATGAATAAATCAACTCAACAAATACTATGTCATGTTTTAGCACATTAAAATATTTCACTCTAGGTTTATATTTCAATAAAGTGGAAGCCTCTGCCGATATGATCTGTAAAACAAGATCAAATTATTCAATATACATGGAGAAGAGATTCTATTTCAAATCTTGACAACTGAGTTGATTTCTACTCGACTTTGATTACATGGATTTTAGAATAATTACTTTTTTCGTTCATATTGTATGGGGTCGAAGCCGTTTTGGTCTCTCTTGTTTGCGACGTGCTATAAAAAGTCTCTCATCAATTTTAAATGTTTTTGTTCACCAATGTTAATTCATCGTTAAAAAGTAACAAAGAAAAGACCAAAATATCTTTAGTCCCAAACAATGGAGACCAAATGGTTTTGGCTCTGAACAATATGAACAAACAGATTTAATTATCATGTATAAATATTAGATAATTTGGGAAGATATTGGGCATATGCAGTACATATACCCTTTTCCGTTAGTTTTAATGTCAGGGACTAAAAACATCTAAAATTTATAAATCAACGTATCCTTTTTAAAAAATAATTATCCAGTGAACTTTGTTAAATATATTTGATGAAAAGCATATGCATAAAAAGTCATCAGTCAGCCTTCTTTTTTTTTTTTTGAAATTCAGTCAGCCTTCTCAACACATGAAACAGAATAACAAGAACCTCACTCAAAATAGAAACAGCTACTCATAGTCACCTCTTTCTTGGACACTCGCTAACTTGAGAAAAACTCCCACCCCTAGAGACATCAGTTGCCACAGCAGAACTGCAACAAAATAATCAACCATATCAAGACCAACATTTTGCAAGATTTGTCTTAACCTACAATTAAAACTTAAATAACAATAAAGACAACAAAATCTCTATTAGCATAATCATCGGGGCTGTATTATGTAATAATTGGGATTCTAGATCTCAACTGTATTGTATAACAATAGAATTCCTTTAGTAACTTTCAGATATACAATTTTTTATCATAATTTTCTTATCTCTATTATTTGGGGCCAAAACCATTTAGCCCTCTTAGTTGCGGTGTGCCAAAAACATTACTCCATTTAATTGGTTTTGATACCTAAGAAGTAATATGTCCCAGATCTAATCAATTCTCTATAACTTAATTCAAATTCAAAGCTTCCCCAGAATTAGACTATAACTTTTGAAAAATTCACTCCCTGTCACATTGCCTAAAATCCAACCTTCGATCTATTAGACCAATAAAAACAACAAAAAACCTTCATTTTTTAACCTTCGAACAATAATCCGAGCTCAGATCAGCAAGGCATGCAGAATGGTCGCCCCGCCCCCTCAAGAAAATAAACCATAAATTCTAAAATTGGGAACTTAACGCTGCTCGATTTTTTGGTTCATCTCGGAATTAGAAATCCCCTCATAAATAAATAACATAAATATCTGGAAAATAACCAATAACCATCACACTGATAATTGAACATAAACTAATCAGCAGATCCACAAATCCAATAAAAGAAACAACACGAACTGATCTGATGAACACAACAAATTACCCACCTTTGCACCTGAATCTGAGGGCTGCTCCAACAAAGATCCGCGGCTGCGACTTCGTCCAGGAGGTTGCTGTAATCGATCAAATCACACCAGCCATTCCCATCAAATGACTCCAGCCGAAGATTATCCATCCTTTCGCGAAAAAGTGGAGAAAACAATGGCGGATTTAATCTCGCAAAATCGAAATTGGGGGAACGGAATCCTC
>NW_027354864.1:0-2870 GCF_012295235.1 Primulina huaijiensis
ATTCCGGTTCAATTCAACCGTCAACACGGATTCAGGAATCCAAGAAAAATAGCAGTCCAACACAATTTCTACGAATACAAACAATTAATGAAATTGGCCCATTTCCTGCTATCCCAAAAAAATTGTTTGTTTATTTTTAACTTTATTTATTTATTATTTTTTTCGGATTTTACCATGAAAATCTATTCTAGTACCCTCAATTACCGCAAGTATCTCGAGTTAGTTTATGTTATATCGAGAATGTTTCTCCCCCTGTCCAATACATAGGTCTCTCATATTTTATGAAAATTTTCATTTATATTAATGATCTAATGATTAACATTTGACCACATCATAGATGAAGAAATATTCCAGGTGTATCATAAAATTATCCAAGTATCTCCAACTTCCGATTAAACATTTAACGTTAATTTGTCAAACTCATATTTTGATATACAACATTTTAAATTTTTAAATATTTGTCTTACATTTAGGAGTCAAGAATATATGCTTACAGAAATATTAGTGTGCAGAATCAAGCGTTTGTCATTTTACCAAAAACAATAGACAGTTGTAATGAGTATCAAATATTAGGCTTCACAAAACCGATACACGAACCATAAGGTAGAAGAGCGGAATCTTTATATATATAGTTAATAAATAACACTTGGTCATCGCATAAACAACGGTAGATACCACGCAGAGTGCATGTTGTGGTACATTCTAGATATACAAACGAACAATAGTAACCTGAACAAAGTTACAAGCTCTATATAAATATAGAGATGAAAAAAATGTGATGCGCGAATTATATATTTTTTTAAAGGATATGAGGCTATAAATAAATTTTTTCATTTCTCTGTCTGTTTGTGCTAAAGTTTAATTTATCTCAATAGATTTTGCCCAAGCCCATAAATTGAGCCCAATAATAAACTTACTAATTATTTGAAAGTTTATTGAAATTTGAAGTGGATGTCATTCAAGGAGCGAGAGAAGTTAGCAACATGTTCTAGAGTAGTGGAGGAACGAGGAGTTGAATAGTTAGGGAGTGAAAATTGCATGGACGATATATGAAAAGAAAGCATAAGTAGAAAAAAGAACACAACAAATCACTGGACAATGATCTAGTAGCAAATCTACAAACTAGTTCAAGTAATTTCTCGTATTTCTAGTCAAGTTTCCAATATTTTCTTATCAACTTTGTTTAGTTTTTATGTTTATTTCGATTCCTCTTGGTTTGGTAAAACATAAATCCTATACATGAATTGTTCATCATATTTCACCTTTCAATTTCGGCATATTTTTCATTTCAATTCCTTTTTTTGGTGCACATTACCTTAGAAGATTAGAACCAACATTCAAATTAGGAACTCATTGTTGTTTGATTATTATAAGTCACATTGTTTTAGTTTTTCACACAAATTAGTGTTTGTAGCACCTGGCACGCCCACATTCCATAAACATTGTACAAACAAAATTAGAACGTACAAATCACAATGGGACTGGAAATATGTCACCACATACGAGAAAATTCTGAGTAAAGAAGGAGCAAAAGTTCCAATAAACTTGGAAGAGAACATGATTAAAGAAACTGTATAGGTAGTTTATATTCAAAACATAATTGAAAAGATTAAAGGCCAACATAATGGACATGACACACTCAAAGGAATGCAGAAGCCTAAAATGAGTGCAGGAGAAGGTACTGCAATTGACGTGAAATAAGCATCAAAGCTTGTGGTTGATGGTATTCTAGCGTACGAGAAAGCAGTGATGAAGCAGACGACGATCAAATCTGTGAAGGCAAGTTAAAGGAGCAACTATCACAATGGTATTAAAAAAAGACCAGAGAGTGGTAAGACAGGTGACACTCATTGCCCAACTTCAACACTCCATGATCACGAGGACATACAGACAATACCTCACAGAAGTGAAGATGTTATTGCACAAAGAAATTCATTTATCAATGGAAAAAAAAAGTGAATGTCGAAGAAGTGAATCATGAGAGTAACCATCCCGAGGATATGAAAAAAGGTGTAGGGAGTTCTAAGACGTGACATCAATTGTTTAATCTCAATAACCTCTGCTAATGTCAAAGAGGTGAATCAAGGGAGTGACCAACCCAAGAATCCAGAAACAGGTTCAAGAAGTTCAAAGACAGGCGATATCCATCGCCATGAAATTATATTCCTCAATTAAGAGAAAGGGTTCACACTACCACGAAGAAAGGATGAGATGTTTAATGAAACAAATCAATCAGCTATGAAAGGGAACATCAATAAAACTCAGAGCCCACTATGAATTATATGCATGTGAGGACTAACCCTCTATACCAACATGAAGAGTTTGAAGATGGAACCATGTGTGGCTTCCTAGGAGTATATACTGTTGTAAATGTTCGAGGGGCACAACCATCCAAAGAGGAGTTGAAGGACAACACTATGAATTTGAGTTTCACAAATTTATGTTCATTGATAAAGGACAAAAAGGTGAATCAAGGGAATGAGCAACCAAGGGATCCAGAAACAAGTTCAGGGAGTTCAAAGGCATGGGATCTTTCCCGCCCTGAAATTATACTCCCTGATTAGGAGGAAGGGTTCACACCACGGCAAAAAATGAGGAAATGCTTGGTGAGACGAATCAATCACATGTGCAAAAGAAAAAAAATTGAAAATACAGATCAATCCATTAACCATGCAAATGTAGTGAATAATCCTGGATACCAACCCCAAGAGTTTGAAATGAGGCCATGTATGGATACCAGGGAGTAAATGTCGGTGCAAAAGTTCAAGGGTATAGGAAACCAATAAGGAGTTGAAAGGCATAAACTACTGTAATTACCATTGTTCATGTGAGAGCCCAGCCCAAATGAAAACCCCAAAGCCCAGCCCATT
>NW_027354865.1:0-822 GCF_012295235.1 Primulina huaijiensis
GCGGAGGACATTTTTCTTCAAAGAAAACAGCTGCAAAAATCTTGCTGTGTGGATTTTATTGGCCCACTTTGTTTAAAGACACCCACGAAATCTGCAAGATCTGTGAAAATTGTCAAAAATTTGGTGCGATTTCAAAAAGAAACATGATGCCTTTGAATTATATTATTGAAATTGAAATCTTTGATTGTTGGGGAATAGATTTTATGAGACCTTTTCCACTGTCGTTTGGATACTTGTATATTTTAGTTGCAGTTGATTATGTTTCCAAATGGATAGAGGCAATTCCATGTCGAACAAATGATCATAAAATCGTCATCAAATTTTTAAAAGAAAATATTTTTAGTAGATTTAGAATTCCTCGAGCCATGATAAGTGATGGGGGAACTCACTTTGTTAATAAACCATTTGCTTCATTAATGAAAAAATATGGTATTACTCGCAATGTAACTACTCCTTATCATCCTCAAACAAATGGACAAGTTGAATTAGCTAATAGGGAGATAAAGCTTATTGGGCGATCAAAACTTTATTGGGCGATCAAAACTTTAAATTCAAGCATGGATGATGCCAACAAATTGCGTAAATTGCAACTTAATGAACTTGATGAACTCAGAAATGACGCGTATGAGAATTCAAGGATTTATAAAGCAAAAATCAAATCATTTCGTGATAAAACAATTCTAATAAAATCTTTTGAGATTGGTAAAAAAGTTTTGCTTTATAATTCTCGACTTCACATATTCCCAAGAAAATTATGATCAAGATGGACAGGCCCATATGTTGTAAAGCATATGTATACTTATGGAGCTGTGGATATTGAAA
>NW_027354866.1:0-2882 GCF_012295235.1 Primulina huaijiensis
AAAAAAAAAAAAAAAAAAAAAAAAAAAAAACTCATTGTGTTGTTTTTTCATCTCTTTTGTAACTCATCAAAATTTGATTGATGCGATCTATTCGTTATTTTTTAATTATCTAAGTGTCAAAAATTAAATTGAAATAGTAACAATTTATAGTTCATCTGCACGTAAGTCTCAAATTTAAGACAAAGTTTCGTATCTTTTACCAGCTTTTTTTTTAAAAAAAAAAAACTTAAATTTAACTTTTATATTTTATTTAAATTTACTTAAATTCCAACATCCGATTCGTTCACTTGGAACATAAAAGAACCATATACATAAATCTAGTTGCTTAAAATATACGCAGTGCTGGCAATAACAGCTACCTTCAATTGGCACAGCAAAATCCAGATCAAACACAACAACCTCACAAATCAAGCCACATTCAACCAACATTTTCAATACACGACGGCAGTGTTTCGTTTTTTTCTAGACTTCAATTATGTTATAAAGCCTAAAAATTCCACAACCAACCCCGTGCTTTTTTTTATCTCGCATTTCGATTATTTCTCTTTTATGATAGTGTGAAATTTTAGTTATTGGATCATCAATACGATATGTCGACTTCGATTAATATATGGATGGACTCACATGACGTGATGTTTTTGGAATATAGAAAGGATTACTCCAGTAGAACATAAAATAACTCAAGAAAATATGAAAGAACAAGTTGAATCAAATGCATATGTATCTATACATATTATGCTTCATATCATAACTAGTTGCATCAAATGCATGTATATCTATCTATACATAGTATAGTTCATATCATGCCACAATCTTTAAATCAATTGTCAAAATAAATAATAAATTTTTGTTAAAAAATAAATAGTAGATTACATAATAAAAACCTAGTATCCCGAGAAAAAAACATCGTCGCTTTGATAAAACTCATCCATACATTCTACTAAATAATATCATTCCATTGGCATGAAATATTATTTTTACCTAAAATATTTTTCTACCACGAAACTCATATTAGATCTCATGAATCAATTTTGTGATACAGATATCTTACCTGACATGACCCATAAAAAAGTAGTTTTTTATGCCAAAAATATTATTTTTCATTCAAGGTGTAAACTTAGTTGACTCGTCTTCCGGATATAAATATGTGATATCGCCTTATATAACCCCTAATCTTTTTCTACATTGTGTTAATTCACGAAATACTTGTAATAAATCGTCTCTTACCATTTTTTTTTACCCAAAATATCATTTCACTAGAATACACGTCAAGATTTTTGATTGGAAATATTAATCCAAGATAAAAATTAGATTTAATATTAAATTAGAATACAAACTTGAGCACGGCATTCAAACATTTACTTGTATAAAATAATATCAATACGATAGATTAAACTCGAGATTTTGAGAGACGTGTGGCGGTTTGCAAGTATTATTATTTATTTAATGCTGAGAGATAACATAATTGCGAGTAGTACTAATTATAGGCATTGATGAGTTAAGTATGAGTCAACTTCATTTTCCAATCGGAAAATAAATGAACATTAACCCATCTATACTATAGATTAAGAAAGTCATTTTTTTTGTGACGATCGAACAAAAAAGCGGAGTTAAAAGGTTTATTCAATACGATTTACTTGACTTACATGATTTGCAAACCACTACATTAACTTCAGATTGATTTAGTGTGCATCTGGTTGACCTAATGTTCATCGTCACAAAAAAAAAAAGCTATTTCCCGAGTGTCATGATTTTCATCACTTTGATGTATCGTTAACTGAATTCAAGAAAATAGCATTTCCAGTTATTTAGACGGAATAAAAAGTTAATTTTATCGTTCTTACATTATAACTCAAATTTACTAAATTCCAACTTCCTATGTGTTTCGAAACATATAATTTAAGCTTGTATTCGAAACATAAAAAACAGGTGCTTCCAATCCACATAAATTAAACAGGAGATACGACTTACGAGTGCGGCTAGAAACAACGTATAAACAGCCCCAAACACCAGTTTTGGTTATATATATAACAACCCTTTAGTAGCACCCAGGAACATAGGTGAATTGGTAAAGTATAAGATGACGTGAGTTGATACTCTCAACGTTGCATGATCGATTTTCGTGTAGATCATATTCCACAATTAAATATTGTAAGGGTATGCTTTTAAAGTCGATGTTTGATGTCCTCTCTCTCGAGTTCATGCTTACTCGTGCACATTTCTCGATTTACCTTCTTGTCTGAGTCAAAAGATCTCTGACTCGTATAAGGTGTACCATCGATGAACCTTTTAAAAGGAAATAACAACCCTTTGGTAAATAGTAGTAGTACAGAATGATTGTTCAAAGATTTGATGGTTTGACAAGTATTTAAGCCAAAATTTTGCTAAGTTTCTGACACGCTCTTTCTTTTTAATCCTCTACCACATTTCGTACACTAAGCCAAGTGAATCAGCATTAAGAGATTCCACATGCTGGGACAGATCGAGCGCTTTCGGAAGTAGCAATTCTCTTGTTCTGTACCGTGGGAAGAAGGCAACTAGACTCCTTAAATTTGGGCCACTTGAATTTCTTCCTCTCTTCATTTTTCCACAGCTTTGCAGCAATAGATTTAAAGCCTCCCTTTATATAAGAAACAAATAGCAAGACAAGTTCTCTGCGGATAGCAACGCGAACTCATCAGTTAAAATATCTTTACTTCAATTGCATAACAAATTCGCACTTTTGAAGAAAAGGTTTCACTTACAGAGGTGAGCAAGGAGATCGACCTCCATTCACATAGTAGACGAATAAATATGAATCGTAATGCTGACCATTGATATAATAAAAATTGTATAACCTCCGTAAGCACTGAAAGGACATTTTCTTGTACAGATGTATGGCT
>NW_027354867.1:0-2882 GCF_012295235.1 Primulina huaijiensis
TGTGTGTGTATAAACACAATATATAAAATGTTGCCAACTTGTGCATGTAAATTCTTTGATCATCTCGTGATAAAATGGTACTCGATCTACTTATTTAAAAAAAACAACATTATTCGAGTAAACGTGGTATATATTAATGCATGCATGGGAATAAAAACTAAGAAGAACCAGAGAATATATATTTATTGAAGTTAAATCCACAAATACACTACACAGAAATGATCAATTCATATTTACATGTTCAAGAAAAAAAAAGCAATTCAAATTACATAAAATACAGTAGATGAAATAAACGAAAACACAAATATATAATGCATGGACATGAAATAAACTAAACTATAAATGCAATCCAAACAAATCATCCACCATCGATGATGCAATGTTTCTTAGTCATGCTTAGAATGACCTATACCGGGACTATTCCCAGGGGTCGTATGTCGGAAAGAATCCTCGTGCCCTTCATCCAGTTTCAACCAACGCAACCCACGTTGTTTAAGGTTTACAACATTATTGCCATTGCTGGTACTGCCATCTTTCAAATTCATTCTTGGGGATACAAATCGTCCTTCGATATGAAAATTTTGGTTTGATAGGATGAAAAGAATGAATATCAGACAAGTAAATGATTTGGCCATGTGAAATATATACAACAAGCTAAGTAATTGTATTGGAAAATTTGAGGATTTTGTGAAAGGAATAATTAGGGTGTGTTAGTTATCTTCAGAAGGGAGAAGAAATAGGAAGAAATATTGAGTTTTAGGGCTTGATTCAGCCATGTATTTATAGTGAAAAAGCTCGGAGATTAATGCATGTGGTCAGGTCCCTCAAACACCTAGGAAAGATTCCTCCATATGTGAGAGTTGCATGCAAGCTTTTCTTGAAATATACTTTAAGAATTCGAATAACAAAAAACCATACATTCTTTAGGTAATCCAGTTAAAATTAGCAAGATTATAACTTTCAGACCACAAAAATTGTTAGTTTATACATCTGATCTCGATCGAAATTCTTGAGTCACCCTTATCGTGGTTCGTTCATTACACATGAAATATGTGCAAGTGCATACATAAAGATTACGAGATTTTGGTTTCGACCGAGAAATTTAGTTCAATGTGGTTAAAAAATGACCCAAATCCCTTTCTATCTAAAAAAATGAGAAAATTACATTTTTGGTCATGTAATATACACTTTTTCTATTTTTTATCATGTTAATGGTGAAGATGTATTTTTAATAATGTGTTCTTTTACATCATTAGTTATTTTTTTTTACCATATTCCAGCTTGTTCATCGAAAATTGCTTATGCGGCGGTGGCTGCAGATGCTGACATGGATTTTTTTAAAGAAAATTGCATATTTCATGATACTAATTTTCCGACCATAAAATAAACCAAAAGAAAATGAACAAATCCCAGTTGTCACATAATATTATAAAAAAAAATCATGGCATATGTCTGATTTTCCTTGCAAAAATCCGTATCAACCATTAACGAGCCGTTATTTTCGGCAGATGCGATGGACTCCGGTCAAAAAATAAAAAAAAACATACAAGTTATATGACTAAAGATACAAATTCAATGTTAACATAATCAAAAATTAAAAACTGCAAATTCAAGACCACGAATGTAATTTTTCCTTAAAGAAGATGCGTAGTAATTAACTAATAATAGGAATTTCTAGACCCTAAACTTTTGACACCTTTTTTTAGATTATTCTATATTTGTATTTGATCAAAAATTCAAACCCGGTAAAGAATTATAAATAATTATGGAAACGAGTGGTTGTACCAAAAAGATTTTTAAAGGAGGTCGACATGTATAGCTGTTGAACAGCGAAACAATAATCGGACATGGCGCCTCTTCCCATACAAATTACGCATGAATACCTCTTCTGTCGAAATGAAGACATACCGAATATTAATGCATTTATTTATTTATTGTATTTTGAAATTAAGGACGAAAATAATGCATTTAGATTCTATTTTCAACATGCAGCAGATTCTCTCCCGACAATAATATTATGTAATGATTAGTACAATGAGCGGCCGCTATTAATTCGATCACCCCCACTTGGTTGAGTCGACATTTCATTCTAAGACTTTATTATTTATTAAGTCTTGTTCAAAATATACTCAAATCAGATCATAATAATTTATTTTTTTCTTTGTTATTTATTAGTAAGATTTAAAATTCCAAAAAAAACTCAAATAATACTTAAATTTTGACGATTAATTAATGTTCATCGAAATATTGTCGTGACAACAAAAAATTATGATATAGCTAGCTTTAAACATTGTCGACATGTCTGATGTATACCATGTCCGCACTCCTGTGAAAGAAGATTAAAATTTAAAAAATATTGCAATGTAGTTTACTAAACCATGAATTAACCGATAACAATACAAAAAATGGAAAAATGTGCAAATTATAAGAGCGAAAATGTTGCTTTCCATTTCATAGTTCCAATTAATAGAAATTAAGCGACTATTCGCAAATAGAGCAGTTACTCATAGTAGCAGTCACTACTTGTTTGAGCCGATTTGCTTATCTTGTTTCATAGTCCTTAAAGCCAGATCAAGCTCAGTCATATTAAATGGACCGAGACTGGCGAAAGGAGATTTCTTACTCTTAAAAAATTCACGGCATTAATCTCGGTAGCTACACCATTCGCAAAATTTAAATTTAAGAGAACATAACCTATATCTAGTTTTATTTAAAGAACCATAATCGACTAACCGTAACCTAAAATAATTGGCATTTTTATTTGAATTTATTTAAAAAGTACATACTTCAACATGATGATCATCACCAGTACTGGCGGAGCCACATGCTTCTATAGCCCGGGTGGTCCAATTTTTTTTAAAAAAATTTATATGTAAATTTTG
>NW_027354868.1:0-2887 GCF_012295235.1 Primulina huaijiensis
ACAGAAACAAACAGGCTGAAATTTTCTGACATCGTCATGTTTTCGCTTGAGTCTTACCTTCTTTTATGCGACAGTGCAAAGTGATTTGAAAAGCAATGAATGGCCATTTTTTAATTCTTCTTGATAGTTTGAATTTACAGATAAGGACCTTTTTGATACGAAATGGCTTGTCAATTCTTTTTAAAGAAGGCCCAGCTGCTTACAAAGCCTACTACCTGAGGTTGGTTTCGCTAGCGGCCTCACTTTTCAGTTGCATTTATACTATAAATTTTTGCAATTGATCTTTACTTGTATCATGGAAGCGTGTGAGGGCAATTGTCAAATATCTGGCATATGCTCAAGATGAATTATCTGAATGATTTTTTTTTTTTATTTATTTGAGACAGTGATTTGAATGATTGTGTCATCAGTTGCTTAGCTTCTTGTGTCTCGTCTTAAAAATCATATACCACCTTTTTGTAGAGACTTCCTTTTTATTACCAATTATAAGTGAGTATTTGCTTTAGGCTATTTTTTTCTGGAAGAATTATACATAATATACTAATTTGAAAATAATCTCCATATCAATATACTAATTTGAAAATAATCTCCATATCAACATAGCGGTGGAAGAAGTACCATTGTCTGTCTATTGGAACCCTCATTTTGAAACAAAATTTGGACAGATTTATTTTATTAGGTTGTGTGTTGCATTTGCTTCTTGATATGATTTGTTCTTTTTCGAATTAAAGCAGAATTTCTGACAAGTAAAAATGTTGAGCGCGTTCAGGGCCAAGGATAGCAATGTTCTTGAAAATGTGAATATTGTAGTACTTATATAGTTTATTACATCTCTATACTATTATGTGGTCATTCTAGACAGATGAAGATATGGAACACTTCAGCTGCAAAGCAGAGAGAATTAAGCAAAATGCTGGACGAATGGTATTTCTGGATTTCCTTTAACCTTCCAGCTGGATTTTCGTTACAGTATTTAATGATGTTTTAACTTTCGTCAAGGGCTGTATCGATTTGTAGAAAATTTGGAAACAAACAGTTGTCTTCATCCACATATCTAAGTGAAGCAGAGCCATTTCTTGAACAGTATGCAAAGCGCAGTCCACTTAATCAGGCTCTGATAGGATCCGCTGGAAATTTGGTGAGAACTGAAGATTTCTTGGCTATTGTTGAGGGAGGCAAAGATGAAGAGGGTGACCTGGAGCCAGAGAGAGAAATAACTCCTTTAAGTCCAACATACACAGTGAAGGAAGCTGTTAGGAAGGATGAGGGTCTCATTGTTTTTTTCCCAGGTAGAAGCTGATATCCTGCACTCCTGATGCATATATGGCTATTATTAGTAACCTTTCTATCCCACTCTACATAACTAAAAGAATTCAGGAACATTTCTATTATCATGCTTGTTCTTGACATCGACACGATCCATTTAAAATAGTTTTTTTTAATCGATTTATGTCGTTTGGTTTTCTTATTGTTGGATTTGATAAAATATCTGCCATTACGTGACTCAAGTTTTTCCTATTTCCTTTATCTAAATCTTGTATTTTTCTGACCTGCACCTTTAATTGATACATCTTAGGAATACCTGGTTGTGCTAAGTCTGCCCTTTGTAAAGAGATATTGGGTGCCCCTGGAGGACTTGGTGATGATCGACCTGTTCGTAGTTTAATGGGTGATCTTATTAAAGGTATTTGGTTAGTATTTTAGAATTTTCTATATTTTTTTTGATATCTAATCATTGTATTCATGAAGAAATTTTCTTGTTCACAACAATTTAATAGCCACCATTCAACAATAAGAAACCAACCACGAAATTTCTGTTCTAAGAAAGAGATGACATGAAGTTTTTCGTGTTTATATGCATATGATCTGATTTTTGATATTTTGTTGTCGTGGGATGACAGAAACTCTCAATCATGTTTCTAGTTTTATATTCAGTGCATTTTGCTGTTATGATCAAACATTTAGGCATCCGTCTATGCAAGATGCAACTGAAGGGATTTTTGGAAGCATATGAACAAAACTAAGAGCATGCCGAGATTTATTGGAAAAGTTGCATTTTGCCGTACAATCTCTGTTTTAAATTATTACACCAGAGATGTTTGAGTGTGTGTATTTATTTATTTATTAGGTCTTCGAATCCTCTTTATATTCTCGAAGGACCTCTGGATTACTGTTTTTATTGTAAACAGAGCTGAAAGATTTCTGTGCAGCTATTTGTCCTGAAGAAAAGATTAATTTCTTTGCCAAATTGTTTTCGTGACACCTAAACCTCTTACTTCTCATATATCTTTCTTGAGTGTAATTTGCATCATGTAATGTGACAGGAAGATATTGGGTGAAAGTTTCTGAAGAGCGCCGTAAGAAACCATATTCTATTCTGCTTGCAGACAAAAATGCGCCAAATGAAGAAGTTTGGAGACAGGTGATACTTTTAGATCTTTCATTTTTAGTCTCCCCCTGCAGAATGGTGAAGTGTGTGACTTCTTCTGCACGACATTCCCATTCCATGAGAGTTGGTAGTTTCTTGTCCACTACAGAATGGTGGTTTGTGTTCTGCATATTATGTTAAAAATATTAATGTTCGATATCTCAATGCTGCTTTCTCAGTGTTCCTTGTTGCGACCAAGATTCTTTTTGGCATTGGAAGATATAGATGGGACATCGGATACTGACTATTTTGTTCATTTTTCTCCATTTTCATCTGTTCTTCATTCCACATTCCCTGAGTCTTGTCTCCTTGTCTTTAGATTTTCATTAGGGCTATTCTATAAAAGAAGTGAATAGTAGGTGATTTTGGTGATCCTGGACTTTGGTTTAATCAACTCACTATACCTATCCCTGTAGATTGAGGACATGTGCCGCAGCACAAAAGCATCTGCTGTTCCAG
>NW_027354869.1:0-2889 GCF_012295235.1 Primulina huaijiensis
TTTTTCTGTCCCTTCCAATATCCTAATGGGGCTTTCAGTTGCCATAAAAGTAAGGATGATTGTGCCTTTTATGATCTTATCACTGGCACGGTGTCCAAATATTCTTCTGAGAACCATAGAAGTTTCGCTTTAGTACATATTCAAATTTATGACTCAAAAAAGCTTGGCTAACGGACAAAAACATACCATTTAAAAGAAATAGTGCATATAGTAAGTACACAAGTGACACGTCACACAATTCCATGTCACGAGCTAGAAATAAGGATAAAAAAACGGTTTCATGAGCTAGAAATAATGATAAAAAAACAGTTCGTAATCGCGAGAAAGAGTTTTAGTGCCGACTAAAAAACTATTAGCAGTGAGAACAGATTTCTCCAACACCGTTTATGAAAGTTAATACTACAAAATCTTGCTTAGGCTTTTTTAAGGAGTTAACGTAACCTGAATCCAGAAAAAAACCATTTAGTTCAACCCTCTTAGAGCATTCACTAACCTTCCTAGACCAATACAAATTTTCGGCGGTTGAGCAGGGTTATTAAGCTACAATACCTTATTCTGCCATGTGTTTTGGAGATAGTATGATCTTATTAAAATTTAAGCACATACTCCTTGGAAGAACATTGGTTTCAATAAATAGATTCAGAATGATTTTGCAACAATTACTGCCCCGCATTTAATGTCACTCTCACATTAATTCATATCGGTGAGAAAATGCTAAATTCATACATCCGCCACCCATTACAAATTATAGCAAGTGCAAAATTTCAGATCGCCAGTAAGGTCAAAGGCTCTCATTACATGCTAACAGGACTAGTTTAAGTATAAATTTTTACACATGAGAAAGGGGCTTTATAAACAAATACAAGTCCTTACTAAATATATTTTTTTATATTTTAAAATCGCTTAAAATATTAAGTCAAATATTTCATTCATACTTTAATCACTTCTTAACCAGGTGAAGAAGAGAGTCACTAGTAATCTTGTTCCTTCTAATGCTTATATGGCATAAAACTAATTACCTCTCCCCTCTACTTATTTTCTATCAAACAAGTGTTGGATAAATCAACAAGAAGCATCGAAATCTTTCAAATCGTTTCCCGTCAGATTTTAGACACCATAAACAGCTGGCTATCTCTGTCAAATTTAAACATCAGCACTTGGTTGACTATAACAATTCACACTCGATCAGAACAAAAACTTCAGGGTTCTCTTATTCTTGAGATAGCACAAGCTTTCATGGCAGCGATATGAAAATTATGTCCCCAATCCTACGTTAGCAAAGCAAGAAACCAATTCATCTACTCAAAAATAATTGAAATCCAAAAATTATGCACGCAAACAAAGTCAACTGTAAAGCAAAACATGCCATGAAACCACAGACATGGTAAAGTCAGAAAAAGATCCAGTCTTTTGAAGCTTTCTGCAAAAAAAATGGTAGACTGGATACATTTCTTGTAAAACCTAGCCAAATTAGCATTCAAGAAATGAAATTTTACACAAAAAGTCAAGAAACCCAACAAAAATTCTTACCCGTAAAATCTGTTACGTGCAAGGATTCACAGTTCAAAACCTTGGATTCTCTTTCAAAGCAAAGAAAGAGAGAGGGAAAGGGGGTAGAGAGAACCTTGGGAAGTCTGGGGAGGTTCGACAAGCGAGTGCGAAGCTTATACTGTAGACAAATACAAATTGGTGGATTTTGCTTAAAATAGTCGAAATTTGCTAGTTCCAGAGGAGGTTGATTCTTGGCATTTTACTCGTGAGATAAGATATGGAATGTACATACATCATTAGTAACACAGTTGCTTGTAAAGCGTACGAGTAGTTTTGTCTGCGGTTGTGCACAAATGGGCACACGAGACACTTTACCTTT
The DNA here is from genome assembly GCF_012295235.1 of Primulina huaijiensis. Classification (NCBI taxonomy): domain Eukaryota; kingdom Viridiplantae; phylum Streptophyta; class Magnoliopsida; order Lamiales; family Gesneriaceae; genus Primulina; species Primulina huaijiensis. The sequence continues at coordinate 1,871 of NW_027354869.1, forward strand.
ATATCACGTCCATGTTGGCTGAGGCACTATTGCTCGTCCAGAATCATTTGAATTTTACGGTCTTTATTTTTGACAAAACCAAGTATTTACTCTGTTTATTTGGTATGCTGTAGATCTATATATCTGACATGAATGGTAATACTTGTTTTGCTTACGGTGTTAATTATGTTGTGTATTTTTTGATCGAATGATGATCATATTTAAGATAAAATGTTCAATTGTGACTTTAAAACAGATATTTTAGTAAACTAATAATATGATATTGGTAAAACATTTTTTTCTTTATCAATATGAGTATGCTATGTGGAAAAAGATTCAATTAACTGCATAATAAATTATTTCCATTGACTAGGTTGAATAATAAAGATACATATGTAATAGACTTAACCAAAATATGTCATTTGCTACAAAATCGGTTCACTAGCTAGACTTGTGACATCTCCGTTCGGCCCTTTTTTTATTTCTCAAGATTTTCAAAAGTCTTATTGAATCTACATTTCAAAACATAAAAATAAAATAATAACACTGGATATGAATAAAATATATATATTATTTATATGTCAGCGTCTGATTTTTTTTACATAAAATCACGTGGATTTGGATTATCTGCTGTGACTGAAATATACTTTTTATATATTTGACAATTTTTTAAATTTATTTGATAATATGTGAGGTACACAAGATGACTGAATCTTCTGCTATGTTAAAAACATTGTGAACTTTTTACAAAGATCCAAATCCAAAATCATATGCCCCTTCAAATCTGTTATATTTTTGTCTCAATGATAAGCCACCAATGTGCTCTTCCCCTGTAAGAGTGGATGCTTTCTGCATACCTAGCGGGAACTACCAATTACTCGACATGCACGTCTTATTTTCTTTTGACAGTTGGGCATGTCTTATTTTAGCATGTCCAATTTTTTTTTCTCCGAAAGTTTGTGTGAGACGATATCACGGGTCGTATTTTATGAGACATATTGTGGCGCCCCAAACCTCGCCACGTAATCATACAACATGTG
>NW_027354870.1:0-2891 GCF_012295235.1 Primulina huaijiensis
GCGAAACATTACCTGGTTAAAACATATATAAAAAATAATAAAAACTAGATACAAAATGGCTGTGGAATCATGTGCAAAGACAACAGATACATATTAGAACTCAGAAATTATTAATGAGTATTTTTTCATCCTGGGATATATATGCAGTCAATATATAGTTCAGTTTCCTCCTCCCGTTGATAAATCCGTGATCCTGAGGTGTATAAAATGATTCTCTTTAATGTAAAAATATGTATATCAAAGTGTATCCAGCACCTTCTAATAAATTCTCTACACCTAAATGCTCGACACCTCATCCTCGGGAGCAAAACAGATTTCTATTTAGCACGCATATTATGGGGTGTCAAGAAGTTGGGAATTCGTAAATAAATTTTGTTCCATATAAAAATAACCATTTCCACTCATAACATGCAAATGCCAAACAGAGATAACATTAATCCTAAGAACTATATCCATACACAAAAGCAGTTTTGGATGATGCCATGGCAAATGTAACCCATGTCTAAAGTCACGATAGACATGTATACATCAATTCCAAATAACAATAAAAATGACTTCAGAATGAAGATTGAAAACAATTTTAAGTAGCGTAGGATCAAGGAATTATGATGAACATGGAACTTGCACAATCGATGCAGACAAGTAGAATAGTTCATCCTCATCGAGTAATCAACTTTTCTTGCCCAAAGTGCAGGTAAAATTTCAAAAAAGAGAAACAGCACTACAATATCACGATAAAACATCAAGCCATCTCAAAACAAAGTAAACGACACAGTTTTTTCTACTCAATGAAGTAGCAGAAACACGATTGAGTATACAATAACGTCGAGGAAAAAAAGGCACATACCTCGAAGCCCATTCTTCTCCATTTCAACTTGAGTCTCACTTCCTTGCTCTACCTTTACCTCCTCCGTCTTCACAGCCGTCGACGTCGAAGGCTGAGGCGGAACCTCCTCCTTAACACTTTTCTCAACTTTTCTATCTACTTCCACCTTCGCTTCTCTACTCTTCTTCTTCTTCTTCTCCTCCTCCAACTCCACTTTATCTTTCACCATCTTCAACACCGCATTCACATCACTCACCAACGAATCGCTCCTAAACAAGTCGCTCTCTCGCGCGACGAACTCGAACACCTTCTCCAAAAACCCAAACGGATCCGACGGATCGAGGGCAGCGTTGAACTGTTTCCTCGCTGGCGGAGCCGATGTCGCCGGCTTCTTCTGGTCGTCTTCCTCGTAGTCGGAGAGTATCGCCATGAGCACACTGATCCAAGATTGATGATAAAATTGAACTAATTTTGAAATTCGGGGAAAATGTTGTTGTCAAAGCCGACCAAGAGTGAAGCAATTTGCAGCAGAAAACTGGGAAGCCGTAGGTTCAGGAGTATTCTAGGTTATAATTATGGGAAATTAGGAAACGAACCCTAATGTTCGTTTCAAACATCAATTGCCCCGACCCAAAAAGTACTCCATGGTTATTATTAAAATTTAAAATAAAAGTTTCGTCCTTTTATCAATATTTTTTTTGAACGAATCTATTATTACACAACTATCAATATATTTTCAGACGAGTTTGTTGTATAAAATTTACTTGACTAACGTATTTTACAGACTATTACGTTAACGATCAAGTTTATATAGTGCATAAAAATATGATAAACGAGTGTTTCACCATCTAAAAAAACAAAGGACAGAGAAAGTATGAAGTATGGCGATGTATCAAATTCAAACTTTAAAATTTAGAAGTTTATAACCACTAAAGAATGTTTAGCGATTGATATACCAGCAATTTATGAAGTTATGTTGTTGAACCAAGACCAAATTTTAATTAATTAAACTACCAAATCCAATTTGTTGCCCATTTACAACATCAATTTTATTACTATATATAACCGAGGAATTCAATTGAAAAAACGATTAAAAACGATAATGATAATGAGAATAATTCGTCAGTTGCGATTTACTTTCAAGTTTCTATTCAGTTGTAAATCGAAATTTTAACTCATATATTTTCTTGTTTAACTTGTTAAAAAATAAGTTATTTTAATATATCTACGACCCTTCCACACTTCGAAAAATTTTTTAAAAATAGTTCAACCACATCCAGCCGGTCGAAAAAAATGCTTATATAGCCAACAACTTTTACATCTGAATCGAGAACTATTTTGAGTTTAGAAAACTTTTAAAAGAATTTATTCACCATTTTCTAAACTCTAAACTCAATCCTAACCATTTTCATCATAGGATATTTGACCCAAAAAATTCAATTGTATGTCCAAATAAAATTTTATTTAAAAAATTTAATAATTATTATTTTTTAACAAAAAATCTATTCATTCAGTTTAAACGAAATTTTATAATAGTAACTTAAATCGAACCAAATAAAATGAATTATTCAAATTTTTTTTTAAAATAAAACCGAACTTCCAAATTAACCGGACCATATTTCGGAATTAAATCGGTTTGATCGGACTTTTGTTCATCCTTAAGATAGAGATAATCTAAAAATAATTTGATTTGTATGCATCCAAATAAATAAAAAAATATGAATACATCACCACAAATGCCTTCTAGGGTGAACCCACCATTGCAGTACGAAAGTTTTCTCGTAGAATCTGAATCTGGGTCCAAATAAATGATATTGAGTTAAAAGTAGTTAGGGGTGAGCATTCGATCGGTCGACCGAACCGAACCGAAATATTTATATATAATCGAATCGACCGAATTAACCGATTAGCTTTTAAAAAAATCTGTTATTAAACTTTAATTATATATGTAATTTTTTTTGAACACTACGGTCTACACTAATAAATAAAACCATAAAATTACACACATCACAAATGTATTAGTTTTGTTTGAACACAATTAATACATGTTTTTTTTTATAAAATA
>NW_027354871.1:0-2892 GCF_012295235.1 Primulina huaijiensis
AAATGACAGTACTATTCAGTCTCCTCAATCTGATCCTCGGTGAATGGTTTTCACGTGGCAAATTGACCAGGAACATCCTGGGTGGTATGAGGCTGAACCACGTGTGCATCGCCTTTCTTCTGGGGCTGCCAGTTTGCGGGTTTTCCATGAATCTCTCAGCACTTATCTTTCGTATGGCCTGGATGCTTACATTGCTCACAAGTCACACCATGGGCATTTGTACGTGTGCGGAGCAGTAGGGGGCAGCTTGTGAGTGACAAGGGTGCTGGGGTTATGTATCATTAGAAAACATCACCTTCCTTCGCGTTTCCTCACGCCTAACCTAAGAAAATGCATCTTCAGGCTAAGAAATGGATCACGAGCAGCCACTCGGCCTCTAACATCATCAAGATTGCGGTTGAGGCCAGCCAGAAAGTTGAAAACACATTCTTTTTCCAGGGACTGGCGGGCTTTGATACAGCAGGTGGAACACAATGATGAATCGCTCAAGGAACAAGTCTAATTCTTGCCAGATATCCTATAGGTCAGAGAAGTATCAGGTGACAGAATTCTCCCCTTGCTTGATGTCCTTCAGTTTTGTACGAAGCTCAAAGAATTGAGATGAGTTTCCAAGATCTAGATACATTTTTCTTGCTGCGTCCCTTACCTTCTTTGCAGTTTGAAAACCACAAGTATCGCCGACTGATGTTGGGCTCCATTGAATTGAAGACCCATGCAAGAAAAATGGAGTTCTCGGTCATCCAAGTATTGTACGTAGGTTCAGACAGCTCTGGCGCAGGTGGGTCACCATTGAGATAACCAACTTCTCCACGTCCACAGATCACGATGTTGATGGATTGAGCCCACTAAAGATAGTTCCGCCCATTTAGTTTGTGGGTGGTTCCGTGATTATCTGCAGAGAAGAGAAATCCCCACCGAAAAGAGTGGCAATGGTGCCCATCGTTTTTTCACCTACTGTGTCGGTGGAAATCGCAGAGACATTGGAAGAATCTGTCGACATAGCACTGGAACGGAGCCATCGAAGAAGAGGAAATACAAGAAAAGGATGCGGAAATCTGAAATCTCGACGATGGTGCGAGAATTAGAGATCCTGCTCAATTGATACCATGTAAATCGACGAATGAATCGATGTTGTATTACTTCAATGGGGATATACATAATTTTATAGAATCAAATTGTAGAGGTACAAATCGTATCCTATAGATAAAGAGTTATAACAACTTATCCTACTAATTTACAAATACAAATTTAAATAACTTTATTTTATTAACTAAACTTATCCTAATCTACACAAGCATTGGTGATGTCTTTTATCTTTCTAACAAATGGAATTACTTGAAGTTATTGCTGGTTGATAAAAAAATAACCAATGCAAGGGATCTAATTAATGCCTTGGAAGATGCCATTAGAGGTGGATATCCTATTCTGATTATTGCTGAAGATATTGAACAAGAGGCTCTCGGAACTCTTGTTGTAAATAGGTTGCGGGGAGCACTGAAGGTTGCTGCTTTCAAAGCCCCTGGGTTTGGTGAACGGAAAAGTCAGTATCTTGATGATATTGCAATTTTGACCGGAGGTAATCATTTGTTTTTTTAGTCTTGTCCCTCTTCTTGGTCATTCCTGTATTATTGTTGTGTTTTACGTTTTGTTCCTCATTTTCACCTCTATTTCTTGCTTCTGTATTTTTTTATCTTGGTGTTTGTGCTCATGTTACCTATTTGGTACTTGTTATCTCAATGAATTTGTCCCCTTTTAATACAGCAACGGTAGTTAGGGATGAGGTTGGGCTAACCTTAGACAAGGCTGACAAGGAAGTTTTGGGCCACGCTGCCAAGGTGGTGTTGACTAAGGACGCCACCACAATAGTTGGTGATGGAAGCACTCAGGAAGCTGTAAATAAGCGTGTTGCTCAGATAAAAAACCTTATTGAGGTTTTTTTCTGTTGCCTTTTACTGATTTATGGACTTGGTTCACTTGAAACTCTAGTCCCCCATTTATGAATTAGTTTTCAAGCAGACAGCTGATCAAGACTATGAGAAAGAAAAACTCAATGAAAGAATTGCAAAGTTATCAAGAGGTGTCGCCGTAATTCAGGTAAACTTAATCTTTCATTATTTTGTTAATTTCAGCGTCTTACAAGGTGATTGTTATTGATGAATTCACTTTCATCACAACTCTGATTTCTATCTGAAGGTCGGAGCACAAACCGAAACAGAACTAAAAGAGAAGAAACTTAGAGTTGAAGATGCTCTTAATGCAACGAAGGTATGCTTTTGATTAAACTACGTGGTTCAAGTCTAGTTCATGTTTCACTCGCTGGTATAGAGGTGACACAAAATATACTTGACATACAGGCAGCTGTCGAGGAAGGAATTGTTGTTGGAGGTGGATGTACTTTGTTGAGGCTGGCGTCCAAGGTTGACGCGATCAAGGAAACTTTTGAAAATGATGAGGAGAAGGTAAACTTTTTCATTAACTAAGCTACTTGCAAGTGAATTTTGGTTTGTGTGAAATTTAATATTCTTGTAATGTTTTAGGTGAAGTTTTAATATTTGAACTCAAATTTTTTACATTATTTTATAAAAAATTATTTAATAAATAGTGACACAGTTTTTACCTCCTGAATTGCAGGTTGGAGCAGATATTGTCAAAAGAGCTTTAAGTTACCCGTTGAAGTTGATAGCCAAGAATGCTGGTGTGAACGGAAGTGTTGTTAGTGAGAAGGTTATCACTTATGACTTATGACTTCTTGACACATTAATATGTTGGAACTTCTGAGTTCTCTATGTGGTTTACAGGATCATATGTAAAATGTAAATGACAATTGGATCCATTTCTTCATCCAGGTGCTCTCAAGTGATAATCCAAAGTATGGGTACAATGCTGCTACTG
>NW_027354872.1:0-2896 GCF_012295235.1 Primulina huaijiensis
TAACAATAGGATTTACTATATCTAGGAAAACAAATCTATCAATTTTGTCTAGAAGTGCAAAATCGAAATAAAATCTTATTTGATTTAGGAATAAAATATTCCTTTCAACAGGTATTCCTTTTGTGTTAACTGACATTATTTTCTAGGGAATTTTTTGTCTCGAGGCACCGCACATGATTAATTATGTCTTATTTTATTCATCAAGAGTAATTGTGTATTAAATTAAATTATTCTCCTGTAATGTTGTATTAGTGTGTTACAATACTGCGTAAAACACATATATCTGATTCAGACAATTATCCACTTATTTAGTACTTTTATATTAAAAAAACTCTTTCAGTATTGAAATTTTAGGGATGTAATGCTGATTGATTGAGCAAGGGATGTAATATTAAGAACCGTGCTATTGTGATTGTAATGTAAATCTTTGAATGCCTCCCTTGTTAATGTTATACATGATTTATGAGATGGAGAATTTTCTCTGAGGCGAACAACTTTTGGGGAAATATGAGGAGAGCACAAGAGATTATCCTTTCTTGTCCACCAATGCTCACAATCCGCTGGTGTTACACCTGAGTTGCTCATCTCGTATGCGGTCCGGGTTTTAGCAGTTGGTTTTCCATAACTCGAATCCTCTGTTGAATCACAGTTGATATATAGTACTACTTTAATTTACTGGAAAAGATCCTAAATAAAACATTGATCTACGTGGGAACGAACTTAAACTTGTATCCAAGAATAGTACTGATTTGCGGGAGTGTTTCTGTTAGTATTGTCATAAGTTGATGATTTTCGATTGTTCGAACACAGAAACATCTTTGTGTACGATAACTTAATTCTTAAATTTTTAAAACATAAATTCAAGAAAGGACATTAACATGGAGGATCTTGGATATTAATACGACAACCGTCGATGATAACTATTCAAATGCAAGTGATTTGTCTAGTTGTTCGACTATATTTGACGGGGAATAACAAACGAAAAGTATTCCGATGATATACGCATTATAAGATAGTTAAATTCGATTGATTTGATTTTGTCCTAAGAAAAACTTTACTTTGAACCTTTTTCTGATCCTTTTTTTAATCTAATTTTGGTCATAAATATATTAGTTAAAAGTTAAATATCTCATAAAATACTGTGGATATAATTATGCAACTCAAACATGTTAAAAAAACAAGTCTGGAATTAGACTTAAATAGGTCGGGAAGGATACTAGTGCTTCAAAATCTTGTTGAATTGGGTCTCAGGTCGTTTGAGTGCAATAATTATGATTATTTGGTGAATGATCGAACCGTGATGTACGAGATATTATACCGTATAAAAGATTTAATTTTCACCGTTATCACCAATTGTAGTTTTGGAAAAACGACAAACGCTTAATTCTCAACTGATATCAGAGTCAAGGTCAAATGTTGATTCTCATTTATTGCAATGTATACAATTATTGAGAGGAAGATTGTTGGAGTACAATACTTGTTCTGCTTGGTTAGCGATCTAACCATAATGTTTGAACTTCTGTACAGTTTAAAAAATTTGAGTTGTACTGTTATCACCAACTATATTTTTTGAGAAAAATAACAAACGCTCTGTCCTACATACGTCTTAACGAACTGAAGCTTTGTCTTCCAAGAAAAAAAGTATCATCCCTGTTGGCTGGCCTCTCCCCGCCACCACATAATGGGTACACAGAGAGATGTCTAACATTTTAATTGACCAACATTAGTAGTAATCTGCATTGCTTCGGTAGAATATGGTTTCCACGCAGCAAGAATTAATCTCAAAATATCTTCGTTAAGAGATTCTACAAGAATAATTTTCATTGTGCTTCGTACTGTTTACATTCTACAAAAAAAGAATATTACTCAATCTGGATGAGATTTGAAGAAAATGTTTAGCAAACACCCAGCTGGGCGCACCCATTTGCAAGTGGTAAATCCAAATTCTCAACCGTCCTGAATGTTCTTGGCTCCATCCGGTCAACATATAGTGTCCCGTCTAGATGATCGCATTCGTGCTGAAAAACTCGAGCCTGCCAACCTGAAGCATTGACTTTGATCTGTTGACCATCTCGATCATAGCCTGTAACTTCAACCTCTAAATGTCGATTCACTAATGCTCTGAAACCATCAATGCTGCAAACGAACGACATCAGATCGAAGTCAAGGACAACAAAAAAATCTCAAAATTCAAAGCGTTGATGCTAGCGTTCCATTCCCAATATTTCATGACTCAAGTGACTAATGTGAAAATAAAACACATAATCCAATTAGTAAATTATATGTCTTGCATACAATATGCAACCAAAACATATTTGTAGATCATTGCATTCCACGTAGGAGATATTTCTTCCAGATTCCCGTGATTATTCAACAATCTTCTCAATGTTCACAATTTTCAACCACACAACATTTTCCAGGTACTTGCTATCACAGTTATCTATTGACAGTTATCATATCTCCCAACAGTTGCCTTTTATTAGTAAGCATCACACTTGTTTCAAGCAGTACTCTGTTTTTATAAATTTCTTTTAGATTCAGTGATTCTTTCCACAGTCCAACTTAATCAAACTTTTGATAACACCACAAGTTTATAGTGTTTTCATTTGGTTATCCTACATCTTTAACCCTAGATTGTCATCATAGGATTAAGACTATTTGCCAATGAACAAGCTAGCATAACTTCAAAAGTCATTTAAAATCCAAACACAAAAGGCAGGCTCATCATCGCCATTGAGCAAGAAGTGGCAACATATGCACAATAATTAGCAACCTCCAAAATGAACAATTATTAAAATAAATAACTTTTTTTCGTTTGCATTTTTCGGAAATTGTTAGGTTTCAAGAACATTTTCTGTAGAACCCGTAATTAGACTGCGTATAAGCCATGCATAAT
>NW_027354873.1:0-2899 GCF_012295235.1 Primulina huaijiensis
AACCCCAAAAGCTAGCTCAAGGGGGAGGATTGTCCAAGTCCATATGTGAAACTTCCAGGTTATTTATCTAACCGATATGGTACAACTAACACATCCTTCTCACGCCCAGGAATGAACATATGGAGCGTGAAGTTTACAAATGACCAGCTATGGACAGAATAGGTGGAGCTCTGATAGTATGTTAAGATTGGAACTTGGACTTAATTCAACCCCAAATACTAGCTCAACGGAGGAAGATTGTCCAACTATATGCAACTTCCAGATTATTTATCCAACCGATGTGAGACAACTAACAGATATTGATAAATGAAATTTTTGTATTGAATTTTTTGTGTCGTAAAAATTATTATATAAATTTGATTATATATATATAGCATTACTCACATACAGCTAGATGGAGCACATAACTAGTAAAACTAATTTGATTTAAAAAGTACAACGACCGTATATGGAGGTGTAGCATGTCGTTGTAACAGTCACCCTGGTTCTCCTCACGCGCCGCCGCCAAAATTCACACTCTCATTTGCTGCAAATTTTTCTGTTGCTAGCTGTAATTGCTTACACTTTGCCTTTAGAAGCATTGTTTTAACATGAAGAAGCTCAAAGCGAGAAACCACCACCACCACCAGCAACCCGAGGTAATGTTGCCTCCCTTTTGGAAATGGTTCAATTACTATTTTCTATTTCTTGGGATGACCTAAGAGAGATTGCAGAGGAATTGGGCTGAAATATTGTGTTTGGGTTGCACGTGCCTGCAGCTTTCATGGCGCCGCGTGGTCATGCGCAAGTGGCTCAACATCTCTGCTAGCGACTCCGATTACTCAGCTGACGCTGAAACCGAATCTGATTCCGATGAAGGTCCTTTTTCCATCATACGGCGTCGATTTACTATTGCGTTATACATATTTTCGTCAACTTCTTATGGGTTTTACAGAATATTTTGATTGGCCAAAAGAATCGAGATTCAAGAATGATAAATCCGATGGAGTTCAGCTCGATGTTGATGGTAACGTGTTTTCTCTTTTTATTTCCTATCGAAGTTTCTCAAAAAGGTTCTCTCTTTTGCTGGTCAACTAATTTGATCAAAGATTTTTTGGATAAGAACTATATATGAGGCGTCTTGCATTGTTGAATGGACTATGGTCGCTTAATCTGATTAAAAAATCTCAACTTTTTCGGCTATGATATGCTGGACTTGCTCACTTAAGAATTTGGTAATACGTGGAAATTGTTAAATCACCTCTTGGATTTCAATAATTTTTATTTCTGCCAATATTTGAAGATTCTGGTTATATATTTTTTCGAATTTACTCTTGAAATATCTCGATTTTCTAATTTATTGATCTTCACAACTAATTTTTCTTTTTCGGGATACTGATGAAAGTATCAACTATCAAGAATCTGGCATTTATAGCGATCAAATGTCCTATTTGACGATGTGCTGAATAGAGAGAGCAATTTGAGTTATCGCATTGTAATGAAGAGCAAAGGCTTGGCGTATCAATGTGGTTAAATGAACTGCTTTTTGTTTACCTTATAGAAGAATCTTGAGCTTATTAAATTTGCCCCATTTTCATGCAGAGCTTGAGAATCTGGACATGCCTAGGCTTCGCCCTTAAGAAAATAGTTCTTGACTGATATTTAGTTTCCGAAGTTAAGTGCTGAGGATGTACACTTTTGACGCAGTATTTGAAAGATGCTTTATGAATTTTTTGAGAGCTCAGGGTTATTAACGCCAAGTTTGAGGCTAGAGTGTATTTTAATATCTCCGTTACATGGTCGGTTTGCTCTTTTTATATGTAAATATATCTGTACGTTACATTTTAAGAACAACAATACTCTCAGCAAGCTGTTTTTTCACACCGATATAGCTTTCTGCTAACCTATTACGAATGGATTGTGTCGAAATAAACAACTGCTTAGCATAAGACGATATTTCATCTGTCTTTGCTGATGCAAGTACATACAATTTTGACTCTCACCCACAGTACCCATTTATCTCTCTAAGTTCAGTCTTCTTATCCTGCCACGTAGTGTAGTTTAGTGTTTATTTATCTCTAACTTTCAAAGTTGAACTCTAGTTGTGATTTATGTTGCTTATACAATCACTCAATTTCAGAGGCTCTTCCCATCTTAAGAAGACGAAAATCAGAGACATTTAGAGCTCACTATATTAACACAAAGGAAATCAGGTATTCTTTCTGTGCATCTTTTAGTATTCTTTCTGTGAATCTTTTGTATCACATAGCAAACTAGTATTACATTCATATGCAAGCTTCTCAAATGTATTAAGGCGGCGACGGTGAAGAAACATTTTAATTTCCATGATCTTGTCTTCAACTAAGTAGGGTATGCGCTGGCACGTGGAATGTTGGGGGAAATGTTCCTTCTGATAATCTGGATCTTGATGGCTGGTTAGATATTGATGAGCCTGCTGATATTTATGTAATTGGGTGAGTTCATTATTTTTTCATAAATTCCCATGATTTGATAGCTACAATACTTTCAGTCAATCCTATCGATATTGTTCTTGATCTCATTTCTAACGCGCTTCCATTTTTATGTTAGTTTGGTTTTTGCTGTAAAATATCGCCGTTGGTTCTAATACAAGATGTTTTTTCCATGTCACCATACTTTATAAACCTTCAGTTTTCAGGAGATCATACCATTAAATGCTGGTAATATATTTGGTGCTGAAGATAGTCGTCCAGTTTCAACATGGGAAAACATTATTCGTGAAACTCTGAGAGTTCCACCAGCGACTAAGTTTAAATGCTACAGTGATCCTCCTTCTCCTTCAAAATTTAGGCCACACTATGATGCCCCAATTATTGAAGATGAAATAGCTCTCGAGTCTGACAGTGACATTGAGGAGGAAATTTATCCTGTGAATGAAGAA
>NW_027354874.1:0-2902 GCF_012295235.1 Primulina huaijiensis
GTTGTTCAACTAACTGATTCTTCAATCTCGAGTCTACGTATTTGTAGTTGAAAATTTTCAACGAACGGATAATGATTTTCAAAGATCACATGTACTTGTTTCAGACAAAATAACATTGTCACTATCAGCATCGTACTATGAAATAAATGTCATTTAATGTCCCTTAGCTTTTTCCGACTTAAGCACTTGCAGCTTCTGAATGTTGTTTAACTTTGGACATTTTAGGAAACAATCCGTCATTCAGAATTGATAGCATACTGTGTCATAATATTTTAGCAGAAATTACTTGCGTTAAACGTATCCTCATCAGATTGCTCATATTTGACCGGTTGAAGTGCGGTTGGAGTTTTATTGTTATAATTTTGCACTTCATTTCTGATCTGGTTTCCGATCAAATGACAAGATGATCTCAACATCTTGAATTGATAGTAATTCTTGAGTGGAACGACTTGATCCAACTGTGGAAAACCAGTAAATACAAAAGATAAGCGGTTGAATCCTGAAACAATTCAATAATATTATTTCGTCAATCAACAAGATTTAAGGTAATAGAATTATTTAACACACACACACATATATATATAATTAGTTTATTCACAAAATATAATTTCTTAACACTCGTATATGCACACTTGGTAGCAAAAGTAAGCCCAAGTTTACTCGAACAAAATAATCCCACATACATTCGATTCCCTATGAGGCAAACAGTGCCGCCTAATTTTTTTTAAAAATAACATATTTTACACATGCTCGAATCGACCACAAAACAACATTAAAAAAGACCCAATCAAACTCAAAAATTAGATAAAGAAAAAGAAAGATAAAAAATAAAAAGGCAAGGCTACAGACACGGAGCCAACCAATTTAACGTGATGGTTGAATTACTGATTCTTCTAGAAATAAAAAAAGTTACAAACGGGCTGGGTCCTATGTTACTGGCCGAAAGAACAAACCCGGACTATGGATTAATCCTGAGTGAATCCAGGAAACTGGTCCCTTCTCCAAGTTCATTCTTGGAAGCAAAGTTCAAGAAGTCCCTAAAGCTGCTTCTCCTGTAACTCTCTGGATTCTCCTCATCCACATGCTCTCTAGCAACCTCCATCTTCACATCCATCCCCAAACTATGAAGACTGGCGATCGAAATCCGCGTCCCTTCGCCTCGAACCTTGACCCTGTGCACCACGCTCTTGTACCTCCCGTTGCTCAAAACCTCGAGATGGTCACCAACATTGACCTGAAGGCAGTGTGAATGACCGGTACCGCCCTCCACGACCCGTCCACCGAGTCCAGGATTTGTAGACCTGGTGAATCCTGGTGAAGTATTGTTAAGCAGCTGTAATCTGAGTGTTGGGGAATGCCTAATGAAAGCAATGTCTGTGGGCAAGGTGGGTAGAAATTTATGGTCATCACTTGCATCCCTTGATCGAGTTTTGGGGTTAAGTATGTCGGGCCTAATCCAAGGCTCTCTGTGATGACACCCATTATTTTCAGGGCTAGCTTTTGTATTTCGACGACATATTCTCCAATCTTTTCCCTAGAGTGATCAGTATATCAACAATCATATCTGACGTAAAGAGAAGAATTAAGATGCTTTGTTTGTGATGATGATATATATAGCACCTGTAGAGAGGTGGATTTTGAGGCCAGAATCCAATCCAATCTTGAAGAGGATGCGCGTAATGTTTGAGGAAAGCCCTCCAGGACTGGGCCTGGTCCCCCGCACAAACATCCTTAAAACTAGTGCTGTATCTTACCGGCCTGTGGATATCAGGGGACAAGAATTTAGCCTTTTCCCGAGTCGGCAAATTAAAGAAATCTGACGCCACGGACAAGGCCCCGTCAAGTATTTGTTGGGATATCCCATGATTTATAACCTACCAATTCACATTCAAGAAGTTGACAAAAATAATAATTATATAGAAAAAGATATAATCAATTTTATAGGTACCCTTTTGCTATATACTTTCTCCTGATAATTGAAGCCTGTTTTATTCCTATAAATAGTAGTCATAAATGTGTATTCTACGTCCTATAACGAAAAGTTATTTTCACAAATATGAGAAAAGATTCGACTCACTTGAAAGAAACCAAAACGAAGACAAGCATTTGCAATCTTTTCCACAAGAATGGATCTTCGCATGGGATTGCACATCCCATCCAAGTTTATGAGAGGAACATCTTCAGAGCATTCAGACCCTCTTTCATTACTCTTCCTCATCTTTCCGATCAAGCTTTGCTTTCACGAAATGGATGAAGCCCACTTCCAATTAGGGAAATTAATAGGCAAACAAGTTGCTGAAATGCTATGTATCAGGACCATGATGTGAAAATAAATAAACAAATACGATTATATTGTTGTAATTTAAATAAAAGAAGACAAAAACGACCTTTATCAATTCCCGAGCCCCACCCTCGTTAATTCAATGCACATAATTCAAGTGCTTTGGTGTGCGTACATATTGAAATATAATTTAATTAATTTGCAATGAATGGAGACATAATTGTGTTCACTTCGGCGGTCTGCGTTGACATCAGGGCGCCATGCATCTATCAAGAAAGTCATTTGGACCAGGCCTTTCCCTGCTGGATCGTGCACCCAGTTCAACCTCATGCATGATTCAGTTTGGGTGAACCGTGGACGGATGTACATAATGAAAAGATAAATACATATGGATTTAAGTCCTTGAAAACAACCGGATTTTTTGTGTGTGTGTATATGGATTTAAGTCCGTCGCCATGTGCGACGGTATAATACAGGACCGTCGCAATATTCGGCGACGGTTTTTGTAGACCGTCGCTGACTACCGTCACCAATAGCGACGGTTGTGCACAAACCGTTGCCGATCTAGATTTTTTGGTATTTTATTTATGAATTTTAGCGTAGTAGATTATTTATTTTGTA
>NW_027354875.1:0-2915 GCF_012295235.1 Primulina huaijiensis
CCTCAGTGCGCCTTGCGCCCTTGACAACTATGGTTTCTGTGTAGATGGTAGAAAAAAATTCATCTGTTAGCAAACTTTTTGATGAAGAGATAAAATGTACTTGTGATAATTCCCTGATAATATTTAATTGGACTGCTTTCATGTTGTGTCTGAAAATGTGTCCTTGTTTCATTAATTGTTGTTTTGAGAAAAATTGAGGTAACTATGACAAGGATCTATTACATAAACATGATCAGTTTTGTTTTTTTGTTTTTTCAGGTGTTCAATTGTTCTCCCTCTAAGTTGGGTTAAAGTATTTTGGAATGCTTTTATTTTAAATGGTGCCCATGCCATAGGTTTAAGAGAAAAGCACTGGATTGCATGTGAAGTAAGTGCACAAATTTTCATCCCCCCTAAGATTATCATGATTCCTAAAATCTTTATCTTTATGTAGATTGGATTGCCGTATTTTCCATGGGACTATCCAGATTGCAGTGCTTACTCGTATATTATGGAAATGGATGCCACTGCCACGAATCAGAAAGCAACACTATGTCCTCCATCCCAGCAGCCACTAGAAATTCCCATACCACCTCCATGGGATTGTGTGAAACTTATTGTGACTTCATCAAGTGAAGTGGATGATTCTCTGAATCATGATGAACGACATGGTTCTGCTGATGTCTTAGGGGACAACTTAGTGAGAAACACTGTCTGTGGGCTATCAGATGCTACCACTATGTCATTTGAAGGTTTCGTGGCAAGGACTTCTTTAAGTCTGAATGATTTCTTGAACAATATCAGTGCCAATCATTTACTTATATTCCCAAGAATGAAGGATCAAAAGATTAACATGTATAAAGTCATGAATGATGGACTTCTTGAACAAAATGCCAATGTATCAGGAATGCAGTGTGGCAACACACAATGTTTTCTTCGAGTTCATCTTCACGCTCATAAAGAAGGTGTTTTTGAACAAGGGGCAGTGGTTTGTGCACCTGATGCTGTTGACATACTGTCGTGGAGAAGGTTCTCACTTCTTCAGAATTTGCATTCTAGTTGTTTCTTGTTCTCACTTCTTGTGTTCTGACAAATTTTCATCACCAATTACTTCTTATGTGCTCTACATGGTACAGATCAGAATGTGATGAACATCAACTTCAAATACCTCAGTCTTCATTGAGATCGCACTTTCTTCGGTTGCCATCTGGTAAATGGGCACTTCAAATTCCTGAAGATCCAGCTGTCAGAGAATCATATAGGTGTCCTATTGGTTTTATTACTACTGGTTTTGTCCGGGGAAGGCAAGTTCTTTCAACACTTTTATTGAAGAGCTTATTTTAAGACATTCATGGTCAAGTCAAATCACTATTGTTCTTCACCTTTTTTTTTTTTGCCATACAGCAAGAAACCAATAGCAGGTGCGCTTTGTGAGGCAAGCTTACTTTCTAGGCTCAGATTGGAACAGTGGAAGGCATTACCTGCGAGACGGAGGAGGAAGGAGATTTTTGTCTTGGTCAGGAATATGAGATCCACAGCATATAGGCTTGCTCTTGCTGCCATTGTCTTGGAACAACAAGAAGAAGATGTCAAATTCATGTGATTTTTTGCTGCCCTTTTCGGTTTCTTATTCTCAGCGGATTCTGAGACTCACTCAGGTCTTCTCATGTAAGAATCGCTGGAAATCATTGAACAGATTTTTTTAATATAAATATAAAACACAAAAACAAAAGATCACTGTTAATGCCCGAAGCCACACATAGAGGAGTAAGTTTATGTCTCCTATTTCAGTTGTTATGCCACTTAACATTAGTTCAATCTGTTACGAATAGCGAATATGAACGGAAATCGTCCTCATTTTTTCTTCAAACGCCTTGCCGATCCCTCTATGTGTTCTAGATGTCTGCGGGCGTTGCTCTTCAAGGACCTTTAAATATGCAAACTTCGGTCATGTATCGAATGCTGCAATAGTTCTATTCAAGTTGATCAATGCTCAAAGTTTAGGTCAAATTAGTTTGTTCCAATTCTTCTTCCTGAGAATGTTGAATGAATGCTAGTTGATGATTAACTTAAAATGAGGTGCATTTTTGTAAAGTATGTTGATATTTTATTTCTTCTAGTCCATTAAGGCAACCTTTTTGCACTTTTTTTTTTGCCTATATCTCATTGAATGCCGTAAGAATTCGGATAATATATGTGAGAAATTGAAAATTAGCACACTTATTTTAGGGGACGAGTCACGAGTTCATAGCAAAGCCTCAAAAATCGAAATATAGTTTTCAATTAAAATGTAAATTTTGTCTTTAAATAATGTGATGAGATTATGACTGTTTTTTCTCTATCAATTATTTGAAATTAAAACCATTTTGGACCCTTGTTTTTTGTATCTATAAAAGGTTCACCGACTTCAATTTTAGATTTTTTTCCCGATGATATTGATTCATTGTTAAATATTAATGGAAAATGTGATTTGTGGGGGGAAAAAAGAGGGATTAAAGCAGTTTTGGTTGCCAAAAAAATGAAAAATTAAGGATGAAAAATGTTATATTGTTGTTTTTCTCGCATTAAGTGTAATTAACTTTTACCGTTTGACTTGGTAACATAATCAAATATATTTAAGTAAATATCCACGAATGAAAATTAGAATTAAGGAGGATAGTTCTCTCTTTCAAATAAATTAAACATATATGTATGAGCTCTTTGACTTTGACTTCCGTGTGACAAATGTGATGAAAGTGATATCCAATAAGTTGACATTATCTCAATAATATATATATGTTTGATTTTTTTTATTACAATACACGCGAGGAGAAGAGAGCGAACCTGGAGAACCAGCTAATCTGGCGGGGGGTGATGTTGGGGAATTACACCCCCGAAGCGATGCCAATGAAGATGATAATAGTACCCAAAAATACGGAATAAAATAACCAACAAGA
>NW_027354876.1:0-2923 GCF_012295235.1 Primulina huaijiensis
TCCACGAACGTTTAAAAAAAATAATGACCAAACCACACTGGCCTACTTAAAATTCACAGATTTAATAACTTTTATCTGAAACTAAGCAACAAATAAAAAAAAAAAAAGCAACAAGAATAATAATGGCAAATATGAGCGCTTAAAATATCACAACTGGGTGAACAAGAGGAAAACAATACCAAAGGAAAAGGCATGGCAACGAAAGAAAAACAAGAATTCCACAAGTAACCATGGTAAGATCCTTCGCAATTGTCTCTGAAAATTCAAATGAGGCAAATGCCATAGTTTATCTCGGTGGAGGTGAAGGAACATTAGATTTGGCAAATCCCACCCATGCAACAATGCCAACCGCAAGAATTACCCATCCAAAAATATCATATTTGAGATCACTAGTTTTAGCCTTTTTTGTCTGCTGCTGATGAAAAGATACCACACTTTAATGTAACAACAAAGAAATGAAATATCAAGCACAAAATAAGCGGTCCAAGCAACACAACCAAAAATTCACTGGTGAACCTAGCTTACAAGCAAATGATAAGTCTACCGATGAGGCAAGAGACAACTAAAACTATCAGGACATGTGTACCATTTCAAATTATATTTCTAATTCAGTCAATATCCGTTGTTATCTTCACAATGAAAATATACAAATCGTAGACATATGGAGAAGCAGTCCAAGCAACAATTACATGCAAGTGGAAGTAGTCTTGAAAGACGTCTAAGTGTGGGTAACAAGGTATGTGGCTTCAGAGATGTCAAATGCTGGCCAGGCAGACACAAGTGGGAGAGATTGACTGGTAGTGGCTGTAGCAATATATTAGCAAACTGGTAGTGGCTGTAGCAATATATTAGCAACAAGGAGAAAGGCAAGGAGAAGTTCCTTCATATTGACTTTCTCCTCAACAACAATCGATAATACAGACAAGATCTTAAAATTTGTTACAAGACAGTAAAATACGTAAAAGAAAATGCATGCAGTTCATAATTATCAAATGACAATCTATATTAGTGTCGATCAATAATTAGTCACATCAAACACTGAAATGCAATGAACCTGAGATGTGTACCTTTGTGTTGGTAGATGCAGAAGGGCCTGATCCCATGGCCTGCTGAGAGAAACCATGCTTGTGGAATTCCACATGTAACTCAGGAGCCTTAGGAACAGAGATTGCGACACATATGCATACATCAGTTGGCAAAACATAGATAATTGATATTAAGAATCCAGTTGAGTCCGACCATTATCGAACACGAAAACAAGATAAACATAAATAACAAAACCAAGCAATTCATAAAATAAACTGATACCCCAACCATCCAGAAACCAATAACAACAACAATAATGAAGCCTTTATCCAACTAAGCGAGAACATTTGCAGTTGCTCCCATTGAAGAAAAACCTAGAGAGACACAATTAAGATGGTAATGGCATATACTTAGGCAACCAATAAATGACCCGATGTGAGACCATGACAAATATACACATTAACCGAGGAAGAAGAATACGTATAGTACCTGGTTAGCAATGATAAAACACAATAAAATTTATTTAAATATAGACTTGGTTAGCAACCGTCCAGAAAACCAAAACCAAACACCAAAAACCAAAAAAATGATTGGGATGGAAAGCCACAAAATCCAGAGGACCAACTACCAAGTAGTCCAACTATAATATCCAAGAATCCATAAAACTCCCTCATCCTACTCGGGAATGTTCCAAACTAATTTTCACTCATTGACAGTTTTCTAGTCTATTAAGAAACACGTATAAGGTATAACATTTCTCACTGCATTGAAGTTTCGAATCCCAAATCACATACCTTTAAATGCAATTGCATCAAAACTAAGATTGTAAATCAGAGACAGTAAGGAGAATGTACCTTTACCGCTACTTCTAAAGATTTCTTGTAAAGCTCGTTTGATGGTTCCTGCAGCCGCGAGAAAATCAATGCAATGCCATCTCAACAAGGAAAGTGGATGCACAACAAAAAATCTAATGCAGCAGAACATACCAGTTCCACTGCTTGCTCATAGTACTGAGCCGCCTTATCAAAGTAAGGCCTGGCCTCATCGAGATCTGGAAAAAGAAATGCATTGGATGTATATGCATTCCCAAGGGCCCAAAGGGTATCATGCTTTCTTGGATCAACATCCAGTGCCTCCCCCAACTTGGATATAGCATCTGCAAAACCATTAAATAGCTAAAGTTTGATGGAAAAAATCGAGACCTAAGTTATCTTTCAAACTAAATAAAAGTTCCAATATCGGTCCAGTCATAAAACCCTTTCCACTGCGCTACATAATCCATTCATCAATTATTTTACAACATTATCCGGTCAAAATAACACAAAATGCATCCAAAAGAAATCAACAAATCAAAACCGCGATACAAAATACAGCAAAGTATCTGAACCTAGAACCATCTTCTTGGACTCCGGACCGCTCTGAAACTGCGCTAACTCCAGTAACACTCCGCCCCATCTAGTCAAATTCTGAACCCATCAAGTAAAATTTCAGACTTTGAGAAGTTAAAATACATATTCAGAAATAGATAGATTGTATGCGCATGTATGAGTCCTCACATCGGTATCGAGAGGATTTTTGGCATAGGTAGCTTCAGCAGTTCTTCGAGCGTGTTCAAAGAAGAGGAGACGATCGAAATCGCTAGACATATCCATGATGTAGTTTGTCTGATGATCTTCGAGTTCCCCAAAGTACTTCTTTCAAGTGAATAGGGTTTCTGATTTTATAATTGTGCGCTTTTGGGGGTCAAGAATGAGACTTATGCGGCCATGAGTTTGGCCCGTGGGAAGTGTGACGTCAGTACACGTGTGAAATGTAGCCCTATCAATGGAGTCCTGTCGCGCCACGTGCGAGATGTAGTCCAACCGTTATAAAAAAATACTAGTAAATTATGTATACG
>NW_027354877.1:0-2928 GCF_012295235.1 Primulina huaijiensis
GAAATATGCTATAAATTTAAATAAAATTTCTCCAAATTATTCAATTTTTCATTAAAGTTAAACTATCAAATCTATCTACAATTTCACATAAAAGGTCATTGGCTCAAACTCAACACTTTGATTTTATTGTTAATTTTTGCACATACAACACATGTTTCGATCACTAGTAATTATAACCCGTCAGTGTATAAATGTTATTACTTGAAGGATGATGAGTTTCGTAGATATTGTTGGTCTTTTCCTCTACTCGGCGCACTTAAAAAATAAGGAAAATATCTATATATCATTGTAGCATAATAGCTAGAGTTGTTTACTAGAAGCACTATACTTAACTATGCATCTCGCGGACGGATGGAGCATATTTAATAGTTAATATTGGTATATCGAGATATTGCTTTTCAACCAAAAAAAAATCATGTAAAACAGTCTCACAAGAAACCTGATAAAATATTTTTTATTTTAGCATTTCATCTTGACTCGATCAAGATTTTTTTCCCTCCAATACATTCTACAGTGCTTAAAAATAAAAAAAAATTTATTTGTTCAATATGGTAATAGCACTTTTTAACTCAATTGTAAATTTAATATTATATAGTACAATTAATTCTATAAGTTACTTTAAAAATTCTATTTCAAAATTTACTAAACATTTACCTTAAATGCGCCGTTAAAAAAGTTTATAAAATACAATTAACGTGTAAAATATTGTTTTGTTACTTCGAATCTATACAAATAATGAGACTATAAGAGTAACTAATTTTGGTATAACCATATCAAACATTTATTTTGTAAAAAAAATAAAACTAAACTAATTATCTAGGAAATAAAGATATATTATATCTAAATATCTATATTCGATCACATCGATATAATATTATGCAATCGCAACATGTGTGTTGGGTTGTTAGTACTTATAATCTATAAGCTCCAATTTCTTCATGTTGATCGAGTGGTCATTCATTTGGAAGAAATTCAATTTTATTGCTTTGTTTTAATTAAAACATTGGATTTGGATTTGGATTTGGATTTGGATTTGGATTAGATTTGAATGCATACCATCCATAAAAAAAAATTGGATTTGGATTAGATTCGAATGCATACCATCCAATCTTTACAAAACTATTCTTCTTTGAAAACAATCAAAAAAATTAAAATATCTAAAACTATTGGCCCGTAATCGAGAAACGACTTCCAAATAGTGACATTTTCCAGATTGTACAATCTGCAATAGTTTCATTCTACGTATCTATTTATTATCACGTGTTTTTTTTAGATATGAGATTTTGTGAACTAATTTTTTTTTTTGGAACCCTTAAAAAAATATCGAATGGGTACGTAGGATTTGGATGTTCGATTTCACTTAAAAGAAACGTCTCAATTCGTGTTCTTCTTAATTTGACAATCAAAAAAAATTCTTATTTGATGTTTCGTTATACTTATAAATAACTGACGACACTCGGCATCTCATATACCAGTATTAAAAAAATTGATATTACTAAGAAATGTATTTTATATTCAACTCTCCGATTCAAAACTACTAGGATGATTGACACAACCTATCCAGTAACAGTGGTTCACGTTTAAATTTCTAAAAGAGAGGTGTGTTTTGGCTCAATATATTATACTTTTCATATAATTTAAAATATATTTTCTTTTCAGAAAAAGTATATTTTCAAGAAAACAAATACTTAAAAAATGATGTATATGAATTCACTTGGGTCATTAATGTAATCGAATGTGGGGTGTTTCTTTACATCAAAAAACCGTTGGGCCATGGCAAAATTCAATTAGGTTTCCCGCACGGATTCCAGAGAACAGTCCACACTTTTCAAATCAAACCATAAAACTGCTAAAATCTGCAATCACGCCTGGAATAAATCATTTGGTGTAATTCTAGCATGATTCTCATATGGGCTTTCAAGGATCCGAACTATTTCCATTGAAGTGCAATATGTGCTTTTGATTTTGCTGGTGCTACCATGATTGTCTCCGGTGTTTTGAAGGATCAGGACAATATCAGTTAAAGTGAAATATTTGATCTTACTTTGTTATTTTTCAGCATGATCAACGTCTGGGTTTTTAACCATCGGAACAATTACAATTAAAGCTGCAATCTTTGCTCTCCCTCGCTAATGGGAGTTGTAATCGAGTCCGAAATCTGGGAGCCAAACAAAACAGCATACATATTTTTATTCATTTCCAGTTTCTTCTCAATATTCCTTTATCCAGCGCGAAGTGCGGCAAATGTCTTCGATCACGCGCCTACCGTTTCCTTTCTTCGTTTTCAGCGAGACTTTCTTCTGCTCTACTCACTTTCCTCTGGTATTTTAATTTTGTATCTTTTATGATATTATTTTTGTGGATTTAGAATCCAAGTCCTTTCTCGCTGGCTGATTTTGGATTTTGCTTAATAGTGATGGAGGGCTTGTGGGATGTGTTTGGAGAGTACGAATTGACCTATTATGGATTGAATAAAGAGCAAATGCTGGTTTTATTATGCGTCGGATGTGCGGTCTCTCTGTTTATCGGGAGTTTTCTTGGAGTTCTTTCTGATTTAGTGTAAGTGTACTTTTTTAGCAATTGATTGTGTCATTTTAGTTTAATACCTGTTATAATGTGGAAACATGTGGTTTTGATCCATATCTATAATCTGTTGGGTGATTAATTTAGTTGAAGCTAATCAAAAGAAATTGGGTGTTGTCCTTGGCGCCTTGCTCCCCCAGCTGGTTCCCCTATATTATTGGAAGATTTTTAAATGTGTACCTTGAATTGCAAAAAAAAAGAATTTGTTTTTCGACTAGCTGATATTGTTCTACGCCTGGCGCTTGCAATACTACACGAAATTATTGTAGATCGAGATGTTGATGTTATTAAAATCTTTATGTGCAGGGGTCATAAGAAACTATGCTTATTGTTTTACATGCTGCA
>NW_027354878.1:0-2929 GCF_012295235.1 Primulina huaijiensis
AGACCGACTTCGACTGCGTCGCTCATCATTATACTTGCCTCTTCCACGGTCTCTGCGATAAGCAGGACTCCGACTGTGGCTCCAACTTTGGCTCCTGCTCCTGCCATGGTGCCGACGATCCCTGTTCCTGCCAACATCACGCTCACGTTCACGTTCACGTTCATATCTACCTCCACTTCTACTACGGCTCCTATTCCGGTAATCCTTGTCCTTGTAATCATCTTTGTGCCTAGATCGATTTGTTTTGAGTCAGGACAATTGACTAAGAAAGATACTTGATTACAAAATACAAGCGCTCGGCATCTCAATTAGGGAAAACCAAAAAATGTACTTTCTTTCGATTTTTTGTCATTGAATAGATAGATTTTCTACAGAATGTATCATCTGTAAAAAATTATTAACTCCTGAATAAATTCAAGTGAATCTAGAAAATTAGTCTCCAAATATTAAGTAACTGCACAGAATCTGGTCGCGTAGATGACCATAGATAAACAGTGAGCAAATTAGCAAAGCTGTTGAATATGGCTCTTCCATTCCATGTTACAGGGAACTGGAAAAAAAATTCAAAAATTCAAATGCCAGACACATCATAACCCATCACACGATTCACATAAATGCAAATATTTACTTTTCTGCAGTTACATGTCCAAGATACCTCCAAGCTGATGTAAATCAAGAGTTTGAACCGTCATGTACTTAATAAACATGAGAAAAAGGTTATATACCTTGGCCGAGGACTGCGACTTCTAGATCGCCTTCTGGACTTGTAAACAGGTTCTGAAATTCTCCCCTTGTGACTGATGAAAAAGAACATTAAAGTTTGATAAGTTGGCATTTCTAATCAAATTACTACCAATCAATTGCACAAACGAATGACAATTCAAAACAGCAACCCAACAAAGTTCTTGAACAAATTCTAGTAACATAACCAGTGAAATTTTAGCAGAGAGTAATATTCTGTAAGTGATTCCTTTTCCAACAGGTAATACAAACTTTAAAAAGAATCCTCCAAGAAAGAAACTACACACATAACAAAAAGACCAAAAAAGAATAGTGAGGGAACAGCCAACATACATTTTTTCAGCGTCCGGGCCATACTTTGCAAATTGAACCATTATTTCTCGCCCATCAACAACTCTTCCTGCACATGAAAGAGTTAAAATTTTCCATGATAAAAAATGACTATGATCTAACAGATTAACACACTTCAAAATCCATTTCTCCACCTGTCCCACAAACTTACCGTCTAGCTTTTCAACCGCCTTTGCAGCCTCTTCCTGATACTTATATCGCACGAATGCAAAGCCCCTCGAGTCTCCAGTCCTAATGTACGACAGTGACAGTATATAGCACTTCAGCTAAACACAAAGAAGTTTACAGCCAAAATTGAGAGAGAAAATATAACCTCCAATTACACATTTCTGAGCAGCTCAAATTGACATTTTAGGGCAAAATGCACGTGCCACCTCAAAGTTCAGACTGCATCTCGCCTGAACTTAAAAGCCTCACTTTTAAATATTCAGATCAAACCCACTTCATACAGTTAAATGCACACTTTACCCAGCCCATCGTTAAATAGTCCAACTGAAACACTCCAATCATCCAACTAAAATATGTCCTTAACCTTTCATCAATGTAACATTAAATTACTCCTACGATTATGGAGATGTTTACATCTAAATTTCCCATTTATTGCAAAATGTCATAAAATAGAGAGAAGTGTCAATATACACATTCAAAAGGTTGACACCTATTTTATCTTACTCCATAAAAAATGAAAATATAATGGGATCACAAATTTTTATGATAAAATAAATATGAAGTTCTTATCTGTGACTGTTTTATCTCAAAAGACAAAAGGGATTAAAGCGGGACAGGTTGAGTGAGAGAGAGTATGGTCGAATATTAAGGGAGAGCGGAAATGGAGATGAAGAGACAAGGGCCAACCAAATATATAAACATGGGTAGCACCTTACCAAATTCTTGATTGTTTAAAACCACAGGTGCATATGCAATTATGATGCAATAGTGCTTTAACTCTAAACAAACTACGGTGGAATAAAATAATAGCATGGAATTACAAGGAACATTCAGGGACTTATGAGTCGTAGACATCTTTATCGATGGTAAACCATAACAATCAAACAGATCTACATTCTTGTAAACTAGTAGAGAAGCTCTATGACATATTTAGAAAACACAACCCCACTTGGATGTTTGTGACCTCACGTCAGAATTAGAAAGTAATATACTGATATTTGAAATTAATATTCACTTTTTATCAATTTTTAATAACTACAACAAAAATTGCAGATTAAGATTTAATTGAATACATGTTCTCAAATATATCCATAAATTCACGGGCACCGTATATTTCGTTGCATGGTCGCTAATTACATATAACATAAAATTTCCAAACACGTACCTCCGGTCCCTGGGGATGAAAACATCAACTACTTTTCCATACTTGTCAAAAAGGGGAAACAAATCATCTGCCGTCGTACCTAAAAGAACCGATAAATGAGAAAATTTAACCAGAAAGACCAACAAAGTGTAGAAAAAGATGTCCTACGGAAAGTGATGTTGAGGACGAGAAGAGAATAGGTGTCTCTGATGTCCGGCGGCCCAGATCTACCAAAGTGCGACATGCTTCTGTCGACAGAGAAGGGAGAATTTTGCCGTGGCCGAGGTTTTAGGGTTCTGGTTAACTGCCACCGGCCTAAGAAGAAATCGTGTATATAATATGCGTGCTGGTATACAAAAATCATAAATCGCTAAATAATTTGTATTTAAATATCATATATCAATAATACATTTTTAAAATTTTATATCAATTTTTTAATTGATAAATGACATGTGACCCAAAGAGTATATAAACATTTTTGTTTGGATCAAACACGTATTTTTTTTTTTTTTTGACAAAACGAAC
>NW_027354879.1:0-2945 GCF_012295235.1 Primulina huaijiensis
TGCTCCAGGCTTGGAGGAAAAACTTGGGAAATTAGCTCCTGCACACGCGGTAGCTGGTTTAATCGCCCCTTATTTTGTGGAGAGGTCAGTGGCATCTTAATCTTCACAATTAATGTATTCCATGTTTGTCTACATTCTTGGATTTCTTATAAACCTTGTTACAAAATGTTCAGGTATAAATTTGACAAGAACTGTTTGATCATTCAGTGGTCTGGTGATAATCCCAACAGCCTAGCTGGTAACTATTTCCGTGTTTCCTCGTGTTTTTCTTATAACCAAGTTGTTGAAAGATGAAAGTTCTTCTTTGTAATTTGTTTGCGAGATAGAATGCCACTGCACAACACATCAAGCCTTTGACAATTCTCTTGGGGCTTCATTTGGATCGATGAATTTGGATTTGATAATGGGTTCTGAACGAAAGGATTTCATGGAGTTCAAATGATAACTTTTTGAAGGAATTTCAAATTCACACCAAAAGATAGCCTAAAAATGCGTTGGATTCGAAAGACAATGCAGACATGGTGGAATTGATGGACACGTTTTAAATTCGTGAACCTCGTTTTCATTGATCCAAATGTAGCTTTAGGGTGCACTTGGGAGGATTTATTTGAAATACATAGATTTTTGTAAACTATGAAAGAATAGATCAAATACTAAATTCATACCTTATTTATTTACACATTAGTTACACAAAGCAGAATGAATTTCAAATAACATTATGATCAGGTGAATTTGAAGTTCATGGTCTTGTTTATCTAAAACAACAAAAAAAACATTTGAAATCCATCGATCAATTTGCAATGTTTTGTAATTTGTAATGGTTAAACATGAACTTTTATGCATTTATTCCTGAAGAAGAGAATACTGAACTGCCGATTGCTGGTTCCACCTACATTATATGATTAAAACACATGTATAGCTTTGTTGTATGACATGCACATCCTATTCGTACAAGAAAATTTGTGTTTTCTATAATAAACTTTAAGGTCTTCCTCAAATACATTTCATCAAGGCACAGACATTTATAAAACAGTTGAAAACCAATGTAATCTAGTTCCTTCTTTATGATGATAATGCCAGTTTACAGTTTCTATAAACTATGCAGTAATTCATCTGATGCTTACTGAGTTCCTCGTATGTTTTAGGTTTAACCCTTAGCAGTCCTGGGGATCTAGCTATCAGTCTCGGAACCAGTGACACTGTAAGTCGTCTTCTGTCGCAACATCTGCTGTTTTATGCTGAATGTGATGTTGGTTCAATTTAACGACAGTACCTCGACACTGAAAATAGGTGTTTGGGATCACCAACGAGCACAAGCCATGCTTAGAAGGGCACGTCTTTCCTAATCCAGTGGATGAAAAAGGTTACATGGTAATGCTGTGCTACAAGAACGGATCTCTGACCCGTGAAGGTATGTAACAAACTGCTGGAAACAACGATTTGGATCTTATAGTTCATTGTTGAATGTTTTTATTTTCTTGTTCCAAACTTGGCAGATATACGTAACCAATGTGCAGATAAATCTTGGGATGTGTTTAATAGATGTTTACAGGAATCACCGTCTCTAAATGGTTAGCGCATCTGTTCTAAACTTTTTTCTCTTAAGGACGTATTATTTCGTCGTTCTTCGCCTTGGTTTTAATGTTGTAAGGTACAGGTGGAAAGATAGGCTTTTATTACAAGGAACATGAAATTCTTCCTCCCCTCCCAGGTAAAAATGCTACACAAATTTTGATCAATTGTACGAACTCATAGATATTATCATCGATTAAAATACCTATAATTGCTTTCAGAGTTCTGGAATCAATGTTGTTCTTGCTAAAAGATCTTGTTTATTATCCCCTTCATCTCCACTTTTGAATAGGATAAAAAGGTTCAAATCACACGAATATATTGTCTTCGACTGCCCTACAATACGAGTATCGCGAATATATGACTAGCTTGCCGTGATTGCAGTTGGGTTCCATCGTTACGTTCTCGAAAATTTCAGTGGTGACTCGTTGGATGGAGTAAAAGAACATGAAGTTGATGCATTTGACCCTACTACTGAGGTTTGTTTGCCTCACCTTCAATATGCATAAATGTTAGTATGGTTACATACTCGCTTAAACAAAGTTCTTGCAGGTCCGAGCATTAGTGGAGGGCCAGTTACTCTCAATGCGAGCTCATGCCGAAAGATTCGGGCTCCCTTCACCTCCAAACAGTATAATTGCTACGGGCGGAGCATCAGCAAACAAATGCATTCTCGCGTTAATATCTTCGATTTTTGGGTGCGATGTCCATACAATTCAAAGCTCAGGCAAGCCATATTTTCTTTTTATCACCTCTGGATATCTTCTTGGGGAATTAGAACTATAGTAATCTCATATAAAATACAATATAAAATCGTGAATGTGTATAGGAAAAATCCATCATAATTTTAATACTGTCAATCTGATTTCATTCTCTGTATTTTTTTATTTATTTTTGACACTTGCCTCAAGTTGGATGTGAGAATCATAAATGATACCTTCAACTTACACAAAATATTGTGCAATATGTTCTTCATCTAAGACCTTTTTGGTGAAAATTTCATGTACTCGGTTTTACAGACTCGGCTTCTATGGGGGCTGCACTAAGAGCTGCTCATGGCTGGCTGTGCAACAAGAGGGGCTGTTTTGTTCCTATATCTAGCATGTATACCGACAAATTGGAACATACGTCTCTAAACTGCAACCTCGCGGCTACTTCTGGAGATCCAGAGCTTGTTACTAGATATGGATTGTTGATGAAGAAGAGAGTGGAGATTGAGAACAATCTTGTCAAGAAACTGGGACGATTGTGAATGGAATGATTACAGTTTAAACGAAGACCAACTGTGCTAGGCACTGGTGGTGGTGGTCGTACTCACTGAGGTTTTTTTCTTATTTATTTTAGTGGGATTTTTTTGTGAATTTCATCTTTTT
>NW_027354880.1:0-2955 GCF_012295235.1 Primulina huaijiensis
ATCTGTGAGACGAGTCAACCCTACGGATATTCACAATAAAAAATATTATTCTCAACTTAAAAAATAATATTTTTTTTTATAGATGACCCAAATAAAAGATCGGTCATACAAAATACGATCTGTGAAACCGTCTCACGTAAATTTTTGTCTTTTAGATCATGAACCCGAGACTCTTCGACGTACTTTTAGCAAATAGTACCCTAACACTGATGAAGAAGCTTCATAATTTGATGCTGCAAAAAACGAATAAAAAATAGCCAGCGAATCAAAATTCATGTAAGTACGCAATACAACAAGAAAATATCAGAGACTGATTTTATACATTTAAACCTCTGCACATTGCAAGTGTCGTAAATGCACAATAATAAGAAACAAAGGTCAGATCAAACATCAAACTTAAACAAAGGGAACATTAATGGAGGCATTGGCTATATCACTACTTGGCAACTTGTTGCATAACAGGAACTCTATCCAAAGCACCCTCAAGTCCACTTATTTGCAGCGGTGGCAACGAAAAAACGCTAACAGTTGAACTTCCACTTCGAATTTCTTTCAAACCTCGTAACGCGATTAGGGTGCTCTTCATGTATAAACTTTCCATGTACTCGATCTCGGCAAGTTCCTTTGGCCCTTGAAGTAGCCTATCCTTTTCAGCGGTGGAACTAGTAGATGGTTCATCTCCGTTAACAGCCTCGAGAGCATCAGGGCATTCATTTACAGGGAAGAGGCGTTCTAGCATCAGTTCACACTCTTTCACAAGCTTATATAGTAAATCGGTGGTAAAGAAAGGCTGCTGCAGAACTTTTTGAATGAAAGGCAAACGAAGAAGAGCACCGGTTCTCTTGTCATATTTCTTCAATATTTTAGCCAATCCTGTTATGCATTGAGTTGAAAGTTTTAGACTTTCCAGACTTCGAATAGTGGAAGACTAGAAGTGCTCATGGTAATACTTCTTGAACATTAACAAGACCAGCAGATAGCGAGGAGATTGATCAAGTAATCATGGGTTACTCTATTATTCTATGATGTCAGGCTTATCCCAGATATCTAAACCAAATACTGGACAAAGACCTCAACAAAACTCCATTCAAATCATTGTGGATCTCATGCCAACCTACATTAGACTGAAATCAATAACTGGATAATCTGTAATCTGTTGGCATCAGGATTAGTTAGTTGAAAAGATAGCCATTTGGCCATTGGTATTTAGATTAGAAAAAAGAAAGAGAAGTGATCATGAACTATACATGAATCAGCCTTTCGGTAAAAGAACTAAAATACAGAAATGAACACAGAGAGAGAATGATGGCTAGAAATGGCCCAAGATATCTACCTGTATAATTGAGAGCACTATAGTTCTCCAACAAAACCATCTCCCCGTGAAAGTCCACGATTTCTTTCCAGATCCTAATCATCTCATCTTTACTATTCTTAGCCATTGCCACTCTGTCCCTAAGTTCCTGTAAACAAAAATGCACGCCGATTTACGAACTCAACCAAATACAAATTTGAGAACACACACATTTTAGCCCCATCACTTGATAACCACCAATGGTTACAGACTCAACGAGCATATGATCTTTTCTCGCACATCTGCAAACTGGCATTTACAAGCATTGTACAACGATTACCACATGAAGAGGACAACCAACATAATTCATGAATTTTCCAGCATAACGAAATCGAATTGTGCCCACTACAAAGATCTCAAATAAAGCAATAGAAGTAGATCGAAAGACAGGAATGGCAAACGAGAAATTGGCTGACAAATCTCAAAAATATGCATGCAAATCGACATGACATTTCTTTAACCAGAAAATACAACCTCAGGACATGACAACGTTTACCCACAACTTAAGAATCATCGAATCCGAAAAAAAAAATTAAACTTTCCAATCAACAACCAAATAATTATTTTTTTTTAAATAATACCTTTAACCTGATGATATACTCCTCCTCCTTCTCCACAAAGAAGGCATTAAATTTCTCGAGCTCAGCCTCCAAAAGCTTGACGAAATCGACCTCCTCCGCCGTCATGGCCTCCCTCCCTCCGCCTTCTTCGTCCATTCTCCGCCTCTTGGGAGCCGACGGCTGCTTCGGCACGATCATCTTGAGGCGCTTCTTCAATTCCTTGTACGAGAGAAACTTGTCCCTCCACTCCGGCAACGTCTCCTCAATCTGGTTGCTCAAACTCTTGCCAAACTTCATGTTTGCAACACAAAAAGACAGAGAATCCGGAGGTGCGAGGATACAAATATATGTATGTTTCTTTTCGGAAGAGAATGAATGAAATTTAGATATAACAAACCGTAATGGAGGAAAAAGAATATCCGAAGGGTATAGTTGGGGATATTCTTTTGTGCTGTGGTGATATATTGGTTTTATTCCCTTTCAGACGGCGACGTTTTCGTAGTTTAACATATCCTCTCTCTCAAGATGATGCCACGTGGCCACTTTCAGTGATGGGTAAGAAGACTGCAGGCGGATCTGAGTCTCAGCTGATAATATTTTTTCCCCAACATATAGTTATTTTTTGATGTGTATTATATGAATATCCGACTTGACGTTTGTTATAAAATCACGTACGATATATTCATCCGACAAATTATTTGTAAGGGGAATATCCGAGTATCATGTGTGATATATTCATCCGACAAATTGTTTGTAAGGGGAATATCTGAGCTGACGCTTGTTAGAAAATCACGTGCGATATACTCATCCGATAAATTATTTATAAGGGGATCGAACTGATAATTACTTGTTAAACGTTTACATGCTCCACCAACTCCAATATCCTTAAATCTATATAATTTATACTATATTATTAAGTGTGTAACTTTTAAAGTAACTACCTTAAATGACACCAAAACATTTAATTTCATAATTACCCTTTTTACTATATTAAAAACCTCTTCAAGTCACTCCATATTTTACATAGAAAAAATCTAAACAAAA
>NW_027354881.1:0-2956 GCF_012295235.1 Primulina huaijiensis
TTCACACGGATGGGTGATCATATGATGATGCACTGAACAACCCTCCCTCGAAGTGTCCAAGTAGTTTTCACTTATCGGCCATCTAAGCTTCCATCACCGCCGCACCGCCGTCACTGCACCGTCTCCGGTTTTCGGAAATTCGGAGGTCATAATTTCAATGCAAAATCGCTTGCAATTTCTAGTGCAATCCATGCGATGAAACCAGTTTCTGATCGTGGACCTGATTAGACGATCAAAACCGGAGTTCTGTTCGTAGAGAATTACAAGAAAGACTATCTCCACTTTAAACCCGAAATAGTTTGGAGTCTAGCGTTTTATACACGAAGGTAAAATTCTATACGCCCTTTGAATGATTTTGAACACACGACGCTCAAGTACCGTTTCGGTTGTCGAAACGAAAAATTTTAAACTTCTGCTGGACTTTGGATGCGAGAATTCGATGTCCCAACATTTTATTCGATAAGTATACACAAGCCATAACGATAACTGTATACAAAATTCGAAAGTTTTTTTTTAGTATATAAAAATGGACTACTCACTCAGTGAAGGAATGAAAAAAAACATCAACACTTAAAATGCAGGGTTAGGATTAGTAATACAAGGGGGGATTTACGTTCAGACTTTTGGGAGATATGAAGATCCGATTTCTTGGTCGTCTATCCCCTGAATCTGTAGTTGATTTGTTTAAGGTATCCGAAGAATGATCCTATTCTTTGCCTAAAAAGAGCTTTTAAATCCGACATTCTTTGAGTAAAACTTCTTGCTCGGAGACCGTCTTTGAAATCTGTCATTCTTTGGATAAAATCTGCGTTTGTTCGCAGGTATAGGAAAAGTGATAAAATAAGGCAAGCAAGAGTAACACAACCTGTAATGGCAAAAAGTACCACAAAGCTTCTTAATGTAACACTGGTTGGAGAGTTCAAACTATCTGGTCCTGCTGCACATTGTGGATCGGCAGACAAACGCTGATCGATCTCCTGAATCGTTCCTTTTTCGGTCAGCTGGACTATTGCGCGAGATATATCAGCAACAATCGGCGAACCTTTAGGAAACGCATGTCCGTGAACATATACAAGAGAGAATGTTGGTTAACACAAGCTCCATTTTTTTTTATCATGATTTTTAGATTGAAAGAGTAGATGCTCACGAATGCGAATCCATCAGTTCGATGAATAGGACCTATCATCGTGTACTTCCCACAGTACTCAGCCAAGAAGAGCCTGATGTGAGGCATGACATCATAATAGGCCGATACACCTCCGTATTTGCTTCCCAAGGTTAAAGCTTCATCCACATATTCAATGGAACTGAATGTCTTGATTTTTGATTCATTGAATCCTAACCCTTTCAAGTAACCGACAAGAAACGAACCTTCCTGACAACCCACATATTGTCCGCTCTTGATAAGTTTATTCACATCTGTGACGGTTGGTTGAAGTCTCTGTAGAGTTAGTCTAGACGACAAGCTGGCAGTGTAAGTTGAGTTCAGTAAACTAGCTACCAATGCCCATGTTACTAAAACCAGACACAGTAAATTGGCTTGGATTCCTTCCCCTACATGTAAATAAAGTTACATTAGCATTAGAGTAGAGACTAAATAGTGTGTTACCCACCCGAGCTTATAGTTTAGTTCTGCTTCATAACGGAAGAAGTTGCAAGTATAGAAGACTTGAGCATTAATATAGAAGACTTATAGTTTAGTTCTGCTCCGGAATGGAAGAAGCTGCAAGTATAGAAGACTTGATCATTAATATCAGAAAAAAGAGGTGGGTTGGGGAGAATCACCTGGAAAGAATGGAAAATAAGCAATCAGGCCAGCATGTTGACCAGGGGGATCGGCAATCCTACGTGCCAGTATCCATACTGCTAGAGCAGTGGAGGTATAGAATAAAGCAGTCATAAGCCACAGTTCTTTGGTTAGAGGCTGCACAAAAGTCAATATACCATTTTCATCCTCATACTTAATTGGAACTACACTAGTAAGACCTCCTTCAGCATATGGCAATGTGAAGTCTGCATATATTGAACGGTTTGCTGTAATGGTGATATCTCCGAGAGCAGCGTCATATTTTTCCTATCATCGTCACCAAAGATGAAAAATAAATTATGAATTTATAAAACTGACATGTTTTAGTAAGAATTTCACCTGCAATGAAACTTGATATACAAGATCATTGTAATTCCCAACTCTTGAACTCTCACGATTAAAGAACGAATAGGGAACAAATTCATGTGGCACAGCATAAGGTAATGTTGTCATGACAGAGTCGAAAATCTCTTTATAATATCCAGTGACTGTGACGACATTAGTTACAGGGTCCACTTCCACTTTCAAGAAATCGTTAAAACCAGGCTTCATCGGCACTCCAATTCTTAGTTTTTTGCCGCTTACTGGGACCTCCCATCCTTTCGGTGCTGCAGTCGAGTCTCCTGGCCAAATGATAGTCCTAAAATTTTCCTTTGAGGTCGAGTAAGAACATGTGACATTTGGATTCAGTTCCCTGGAAAATCCAATAGACGGTGTCCAAATTCCTACCTCTTTCTGGGCTTTCCCGACGATATTGACTATCTGATATTGTGTCTGCTTCAATTGTCCATTGACAAGATGAAACTCTCCAGAAAGTCCTGTAAAATATGTATTTGATATTGCTTCAAGAAGTAGAGGACCTGTTTCCGAAACTCGAAAAGTGAACATGCCATGGGGATCATCTACATGGGCTAAATTCTTCACACCATTTATCCCAGTTTTAACCAATGTTTCTGCTGCCATAGCAAGAGCCCACATAGTATCGTATGCCCAAAGACCAAAAATACTAACTTCGGCCAGTTTGACGTCTTGGTTGTCCCGTATAAAAGTCCTGATCCATTTCGAAGCAAAAGATTTTAGTTCTTGGGAATTGGGGATTAGAGGCTTCACCCCTAAAACACCTTGCATTGCTTCAATAACATCCAAATC
>NW_027354882.1:0-926 GCF_012295235.1 Primulina huaijiensis
AGGTTGATCTCTCCCTCTTCAATCCCCGAGGTGAAGGGTTGACTTTAGGACTCGAGATAAGGATCTGGAGTCTCAATTTTTGTTTTAGCCGACTCATCTGTAGATGATCCCGACTTAACACTTGTGCAAGGGGTATTTGAATCCCCCGCTACAGGTATAGAGTCCTGTACTCGAAAACTCTCCATTTGGGAAACCAATGGTTTCTCAATGCCTTGGAGGATAGGCCTTTGTATTACAGACCATAACTGAGTGTATGCCTGTAAACATCCTGTAATTCGATCAGGGTTTGAAGCATTATCGGCTTGTTATAGCCTTCCCGCAACTTCTGCGTTTACGGCCAACTTGTTGAACTCGGTTTGAAGCATTTCAAGGTGTTCCCTCAAATGCCTCTGCATCTTGATAATAGCATCAATGTCAATGCTGTCCATCTCTTGTTAAAAAATCTGCAAGAATGTTTTCATGAGATTTAATTATCATAATATCAAAAATATAATTTTGACATAATGTCTGCCATCTTAATAATCTGGCCTTCTCCGGTTTAGATTCAATTCTATTCCTTAAGAAATCTTTCACCTGTGTGTTATCAAATTTCAAAGTGAATTTCTTTGCCAGTAAAAATAATGGCCATTTTTCAAAAGCCCTTTTTACTGCATAAAATTCCTTCTCGTTGATATGCCATCTTATGGCTTCTGCATCTGAGAATAAACCGCTACAATATCTGCATGGTTGTTCTCCCTCTGGTGTGAGCTTAGTAAGAACTGCTGCCCACCAATGATCACTGGCATCGGTATACAATACCAGATTATCCTCATCTTGAGGAATAGCCATTTTTGGAAGATTCTTACAAATCTCTTTTAATTGGCATAGTCCTTTTGTGTGTACATCCGTCCATATAAATCTAGCATCTTTTTTCAATAATGGACTAA
>NW_027354883.1:0-2975 GCF_012295235.1 Primulina huaijiensis
CTAGCAAATTTTGGGTCCATGGAAGGATCAATCGGATGAGTGGAATTGAAGTTGTAGATTCGGTTCGAGAAAGAAGAGCAATGAGATATTCCGATGGAGTGTGCCCCGGAAAGTGTCACCATTTCGTCTGCGGACAACCCTTTTCGTGCAAAGTTTTGAACGAGTTGTGCTGCGTTGAAAGATGGGGGAGGAAGGTTTTGAGTAACTTCATCTTCTATGGATACTCGCCCGTCGAGACGACCTGATGGGACCGCGTAGTTTATGCCACCGAGCTTGTAGGCGCTGTCACGAGCCGCAAATGCTAATATATCAGCACATGAGACTTTTCGTGGGCAGGCTGATTCGAGAGCAGCCTTGGCTGCATCAATCACTTCGAAACCACGCAAGCTCGGGTTGTTGGCCGGGTGTTCTTTCTCCGAACGACGACCAGGGGTGGAATCCAGAAGAACCGATGCATCACAACCCTATAAATTAAACAAAAAGGGCATTTAAATTTTAGCTCCACTACTTCTCAATTTAATCACGTAGAGAACAAATAAAAAAAAAAAACACCTAGAATGGATATAAACATACCCTTACGAAACAATCATGAAAATGCATTCTGATGATGCCTGCACCGAGTCCAGGGTTCCTTGCCAGAGCTCTGTTAACTTGTTTCCTTATAATGGCTTCGGCTGACGGGCAACTGTGCTTGTAGTAACCAACTTTTAGTGAAGCCAACGAAACTGTAGCCATTGTTGATATGATTGTAAGAAACAAGATCAAGCCTCCCGAAAATTTACTAGAAAGCATCATCTTCTTTTTTAATATAAAAAGAATCAAACAAAATCTGAAAGAAAGCGAAATGAAATCAAGATTTTTAATTCTAAATATGAATTCAGGATATTACTTATAAGGTGATTGAGAATGGCTAGAGAAAATGGCATTTGAAGGTATATATAGATGAAAGAATTACTATAAAATATATTATATATATACTACAATTCCGTAGGCAACGAAACAGTCTTTGGTATAATTTTTTTTTTATAATTAATTAACAGCTTGTTGTTAGCTAAGTTTGCTTAAGAAATGGAAGTTTTTATATATTTCTTTTACCAAGTTCGGTAGTCGACTTTCTCTATCATTCATAGACTTGATCAACTAACCTTCAATGTCAGCGGTTTATTACGTAAATATTTCATTATAATTTTTGTTCATGATATTTCAATTGCAACAAGCAACAGTGACAACAATAAGATTTTGAGAGGAAATTATCAAGCAAATCATTCCTACACCTTCGTACGCATATGAAATAATCGTACATCCTACGGTGAAACAAATTTTTTTTTTTAATGTTTATCATCTAGGTTTTTGGTTTCGACTAATATATGACGTCATGTCAGCACTCCACCAAATATTTTAAAAAAGAATCAATTTATTGTTCTGAAACTAAATATTAACTAATCAGAAGTCCAGAAGTTTATATATAGGTGACTTTACAATACTACTTATATATTTTAAGCTGATTCGGTTTAACTTTTATTTATGTTAACCTTAAGGTTGATTTTGATAATATTCATTTTGACTTTCAAAAGAAACATTTGTGGGACGCCATCTCTTATAATATAGGGAGGGATAATCTTGACCTTGACAAAAGTTAATTTTAGCCTCTCTTTTTTGAAGCAATTATTATTATACAAGTTCGTGATCTCTATTAATCTAAAAAAAAAAAAACTAGTATTCTTTTATTTTAATATCCAATGTTATTGTACGTACTATATTGAATTGCATAAATTATTATTATTATTCTACCTGGAAATTTTTTTAGACAATGGTTATTATTTAGTTGTTTGATCTTTATCTTAATTAAAATTAATTGAATTTTTTACTTTACTTCCTCGAAATTGGTCATCTTAAGAAAGGATGGACAAAATATTTGCTTAAGTTTCAAAATTTTATAATATTATATTCACCAAATATATTATTTTGCCCCAAGATCCCAATTGTCTTGGTTCACCGACAGCGTTGTATGTTTTAAGTCTTTTTTAGTTCTTTTTCTATAACTATTCCCATCTAATTAAATAAATGGAAAATTTTGAGAAATTGATTTATAATTTGGTTAATTTTTGTTTTTTTAATCATCTGATCAATTTATGTGACCGTCACTTGTCAAATTTTTGGCATCATATTATATATGACTTTAATTGAAAAAAAACACGTACTAAAATTGTAAAAGAGGCAAAGTTGTTTCACAAACTGAAAAATTATACCAAAATAAACATTAGAGCCGATTATAAGATAAATTTTGTTGTTTTCTCTGAATCAATCACTTTGTCTCTTTTAAATATATATGTATGTCACCGAGTATTATTAAATAAATCACATGTTTAGCATTTTTTTTAAAAAAAATCCTAATGCCCTTTGATTCTTTGAGTAATAAAACATTTAAATTACTCGTTTTCTTCTCTTGCATGCTTCAAATAAACGTAATCTCATGAATCTTTCTTCTTACTATTGCGTGTTGACTTATTTTATTTTATTTTTTTACTTTTAAAAATAATACTAGCAATACGAAAAAAAGAAGGAATAGAAAAAAATAAAACCAAGTGGGCAATATATATATAATGAAGAGTGTGTTGTCCTAAATTAGATTAGTAAATTAAAATTAAATGACCAAAATATATAACCTACTACAAAAATATTAATGGGAAATGTTTTGATGAGAAAGTTGAAAAGTTCTACAATTTACATCAATGGGAAACCCCCCGGAAATTAGAGTTTAAATTTCTTACGAAATCGGCCTATTTGCTAGTTGTGAAAATTGGTTTACTCGGTAAGATTGAACTAATACTATTTCTTTGCCATATTCTTATAATATCATATATAATAAATTACACGAACTATTAGTTTGCTATCCATTCATCTACATATACTTATCTGATAGGACTGTTGATCATAAGCGTACAATAAATATATTGTGTGTATCAAAAGTTAGT